>NW_027472833.1:0-236786 GCF_030347505.1 Rhynchophorus ferrugineus
TGGGCCCAAGTTAGAAGCAGAGCCTAAGGTGTAAATTATCGATAGTCCATATCTCGGAAACTATAAGAGATAATGCAATTTGGCAACCGGCAATGTAATTAGCATGCCGAATATTACTTGGAATGTGAATTGGAACGAAATCGCCAATAGATAAGGACCATTTTACAATTTGGGCCCAAGTTAGAAGCAGAGCCTAAGGTGTAAATTATCGATAGTCCATATCTCGGAAACTATAAGAGATAATGCAATTTGGCAACCGGCAATGTAATTAGCATGCCGAATATTACTTGGAATGTGAATTGGAACGAAATCGCCAATAGGTAAGACCATTTTACAATTTGGGCCCAAGTTAGAAGCAGAGCCTAAGGTGTAAATTATCGATAGTCCATATCTCGGAAACTATAAGAGATAATTCAATTTGGCCACCGGCAATGTAATTAGCATGCCGAATATTACTTGGAATGTGAATTGGAACGAAATCGCCAATATATAAGACCATTTTACAATTTGGGCCCAAGTTAGAAGCAGAGCCTAAGGTGTAAATTATCGATAGTCCATATCTCGGAAACTATAAGAGATAATGCAATTTGGCAACCGGCAATGTAATTAGCATGCCGAATATTACTTGGAATGTGAATTGGAACGAAATCGCCAATAGGTAAGACCATTTTACAATTTGGGCCCAAGTTAGAAGCAGAGCCTAAGGTGTAAATTATCGATAGTCCATATCTCGGAAACTATAAGAGATAATGCAATTTGGCAAACGGCAATGTAATTAGCATGCCGAATATTACTTGGAATGTGAATTGGAACGAAATCGCCAATAGATAAGACCATATTATAATTTGGGCCCAAGTTAGAAGCAGAGCCTAAGGTGTAAATTATCGATAGTCCATATCTCGGAAACTATAAGAGATAATGCAATTTGGCAACCGGCAATGTAATTAGCATGCCGAATATTACTTGGAATGTGAATTGGAACGAAATCGCCAATAGATAAGACCATTTTACAATTTGGGCCCAAGTTAGAAGCAGAGCCTAAGGTGTAAATTATCGATAGTCCATATCTCGGAAACTATAAGAGATAATGCAATTTGGCAACCGGCAATGTAATTAGCATGCCGAATATTACTTGGAATGTGAATTGGAACGAAATCGCCAATAGGTAAGACCATTTTACAATTTGGGCCCCAAGTTAGAAGCAGAGCCTAAGGTGTAAATTATCGATAGTCCATATCTCGGAAACTATAAGAGATAATTCAATTTGGCCACCGGCAATGTAATTAGCATGCCGAATATTACTTGGAATGTGAATTGGAACGAAATCGCCAATATATAAGACCATTTTACAATTTGGGCCCAAGTTAGAAGCAGAGCCTAAGGTGTAAATTATCGATAGTCCATATCTCGGAAACTATAAGAGATAATGCAATTTGGCAACCGGCAATGTAATTAGCATGCCGAATATTACTTGGAATGTGAATTGGAACGAAATCGCCAATAGATAAGGCCATTTACAATTTGGGGCCCAAGTTAGAAGCAGAGCCTAAGGTGTAAATTATCGATATTCCATATCTCGGAAACTATAAGAGATAATGCAATTTGGGCAACCGGCAATGTAATTAGCATGCCGAATATTACTTGGAATGTGAATTGGAACGAAATCGCCAATAGATAAGACCATTTTACAATTTGGGCCCAAGTTAGAAGCAGAGCCTAAGGTGTAAATTATCGATAGTCCATATCTCGGAAACTAAAAGAGATAATGCAATTTGGCAACCGGCAAAGTAATTAGCATGCCGAATATTACTTGGAATGTGAATTGGAACGAAATCGCCAATAGATAAGACCATTTTACAATTTGGGCCCAAGTTAGAAGCAGAGCCTAAGGTGTAAATTATCGATAGTCCATATCTCGGAAACTATAAGAGATAATGCAGTTTCGCAACCGGCAATGTAATTAGCATGCCGAATATTACTTGGAATGTGAATTGGGACGAAATCGCCAATAGATAAGACCATTTTACAATTTGGGCCCAAGTTAGAAGCAGAGCCTAAGGTGTAAATTATCGATAGTCCATATCTCGGAAACTATAAGAGATAATGCAATTTGGCAACCGGCAATGTAATTAGCATGCCGAATATTACTTGGAATGTGAATTGGAACGAAATCGCCAATAGATAAGACCATTTTACAATTTGGGCCCAAGTTAGAAGCAGAGCCTAAGGTGTAAATTATCGATAGTCCTTATCTCGGAAACTATAAGAGATAATGCAATTTGGCAACCGGCAATGTAATTAGCATGCCGAATACCACTTGGAATATGAATTGGAACGAAATCGCCAATAGATAAGGCCATTTTACAATTTGGGCCCAAGTTAGAAGCAGAGCCTAAGGTGTAAATTATCGATATTCCATATCTCGGAAACTATAAGAGATAATGCAATTTGGCAACCGGCAATGTAATTAGCATGCCGAATATTACTTGGAATGTGAATTGGAACGAAATCCGCCATAGATAAGACCATTTTACAATTTGGGCCCAAGTTAGAAGCAGAGCCTAAGGTGTAAATTATCGATAGTCCATATCTCGGAAACTATAAGAGATAATGCAATTTGGCAAACGGCAATGTAATTAGCATGCCGAATATTACTTGGAATGTGAATTGGAACGAAATCGCCAATAGATAAGACCATATTATAATTTGGGCCCAAGTTAGAAGCAGAGCCTAAGGTGTAAATTATCGATAGTCCATATCTCGGAAACTATAAGAGATAATGCAATTTGGCAACCGGCAATGTAATTAGCATGCCGAATATTACTTGGAATGTGAATTGGAACGAAATCGCCAATAGATAAGACCATTTTACAATTTGGGCCCAAGTTAGAAGCAGAGCCTAAGGTGTAAATTATCGATAGTCCATATCTCGGAAACTATAAGAGATAATGCAATTTGGCAACCGGCAATGTAATTAGCATGCCGAATATTACTTGGAATGTGAATTGGAACGAAATCGCCAATAGGTAAGACCATTTTACAATTTGGGCCCAAGTTAGAAGCAGAGCCTAAGGTGTAAATTATCGATAGTCCATATCTCGGAAACTATAAGAGATAATTCAATTTGGCCACCGGCAATGTAATTAGCATGCCGAATATTACTTGGAATGTGAATTGGAACGAAATCGCCAATATATAAGACCATTTTACAATTTGGGCCCAAGTTAGAAGCAGAGCCTAAGGTGTAAATTATCGATAGTCCATATCTCGGAAACTATAAGAGATAATGCAATTTGGCAACCGGCAATGTAATTAGCATGCCGAATATTACTTGGAATGTGAATTGGAACGAAATCGCCAATAGATAAGGCCATTTTACAATTTGGGCCCAAGTTAGAAGCAGAGCCTAAGGTGTAAATTATCGATATTCCATATCTCGGAAACTATAAGAGATAATGCAATTTGGCAACCGGCAATGTAATTAGCATGCCGAATATTACTTGGAATGTGAATTGGAACGAAATCGCCAATAGATAAGACCATTTTACAATTTGGGCCCAAGTTAGAAGCAGAGCCTAAGGTGTAAATTATCGATAGTCCATATCTCGGAAACTAAAAGAGATAATGCAATTTGGCAACCGGCAAAGTAATTAGCATGCCGAATATTACTTGGAATGTGAATTGGAACGAAATCGCCAATAGATAAGACCATTTTACAATTTGGGCCCAAGTTAGAAGCAGAGCCTAAGGTGTAAATTATCGATAGTCCATATCTCGGAAACTATAAGAGATAATGCAGTTTCGCAACCGGCAATGTAATTAGCATGCCGAATATTACTTGGAATGTGAATTGGGACGAAATCGCCAATAGATAAGACCATTTTACAATTTGGGCCCAAGTTAGAAGCAGAGCCTAAGGTGTAAATTATCGATAGTCCATATCTCGGAAACTATAAGAGATAATGCAATTTGGCAACCGGCAATGTAATTAGCATGCCGAATATTACTTGGAATGTGAATTGGAACGAAATCGCCAATAGATAAGACCATTTTACAATTTGGGCCCAAGTTAGAAGCAGAGCCTAAGGTGTAAATTATCGATAGTCCTTATCTCGGAAACTATAAGAGATAATGCAATTTGGCAACCGGCAATGTAATTAGCATGCCGAATACCACTTGGAATATGAATTGGAACGAAATCGCCAATAGATAAGACCATTTTACAATTTGGGCCCAAGTTAGAAGCAGAGCCTAAGGTGTAAATTATCGATAGTCCTTATCTCGGAAACTATAAGAGATAATTCAATTTGGCAACCGGCAATGTAATTAGCATGCCGAATATTACTTGGAATGTGAATTGGAACGAAATCGCCAATAGATAAGACGATTTTACAATTTGGGCCCAAGTTAGAAGCAGAGCCTAAGGTGTAAATTATCGATAGTCCTTATCTCGGAAACTATAAGAGATAATTCAATTTGGCAACCGGCAATGTAATTAGCATGCCGAATATTACTTGGAATGTGAATTGGAATGAAATCGCCAATAGATAAGACCATTTTATTATTTGGGCCCAAGTTAGAAGCAGAGCCTAAGGTGTAAATTATCGATAGTCCATATCTCGGAAACTATAAGAGATAATGCAATTTGGCAACCGGCAATGTAATTAGCATGCCGAATATTACTTGAATGTGAATTGGAACGAAATCGGCAATAGATAAGACCATTTTACAATTTGGGCCCAAGTTAGAAGCAGAGCCTAAGATGTAAATTATCGATAGTCCATATCTCGGAAACTATAAGAGATAATGCAATTTAGCAACCGGCAATGTAATTAGCATGCCGAATATTACTTGGAATGTGAATTGGAACGAAATCGCCAATAGATAAGACCATTTTACAATTTGGGCCCAAGTTAGAAGCAGAGCCTAAGGTGTAAATTATCGATAGTCCATATTTCGGAAACTATAAGAGATAATGCAATTTGGCAACCGGCAATGTAATTAGCATGCCGAATATTACTTGGAATGTGAATTGGAACGAAATCGCCAATAGATAAGACCATTTTACAATTTGGGCCCAAGTTAGAAGCAGAGCCTAAGGTGTAAATTATCGATAGTCCATATCTCGGAAACTATAAGAGATAATGCAATTTGGCAACCGGCAATGTAATTAGCATGCCGAATATTACTTGGAATGTGAATTGGAACGAAATCGCCAATAGATAAGACCATATTATAATTTGGGCCCAAGTTAGAAGCAGAGCCTAAGGTGTAAATTATCGATAGTCCATATCTCGGAAACTATAAGAGATAATGCAATTGGCAACCGGCAATGTAATTAGCATGCCGAATATTACTTGGAATGTGAATTGGAACGAAATCGCCAATAGATAAGACCATTTTACAATTTGGGCCCAAGTTAGAAGCAGAGCCTAAGGTGTAAATTATCGATAGTCCATATCTCGGAAAACTATAAGAGATAATGCAATTTGGCAACCGGCAATGTAATTAGCATGCCGAATATTACTTGGAAGGTGAATTGGAACGAAATCGCCAATAGGTAAGACCATTTTACAATTTGGGCCCAAGTTAGAAGCAGAGCCTAAGGTGTAAATTATCGATAGTCCATATCTCGGAAACTATAAGAGGTAATGCAATTTGGCAACCGGCAATGTAATTAGCATGCCGAATACCACTTGGAATGTGAATTGGAACGAAATCGCCAATAGATAAGACCATTTTACAATTTGGCCCAAGTTAGAAGCAGAGCCTAAGGTGTAAATTATCGATAGTCCATATCTCGGAAACTATAAGAGATATTTCAATTTGGCAACCGGCAATGTAATTAGCATGCCGAATATTACTTGGAATGTGAATTGGAACGAAATCGCCAATAGATAAGACCATTTTACAATTTGGGCCCAAGTTAGAAGCAGAGCCTAAGGTGTAAATTATCGATAGTCCATATCTCGGAAACTAAAAGAGATAATGCAATTTGGCAACCGGCAATGTAATTAGCATGCCGAATACCACTTGGAATGTGAATTGGAACGAAATCGCCAATAGATAAGACCATTTTACAATTTGGGCCCAAGTTAGAAGCAGAGCCCTAAGGTGTAAATTATCGATAGTCCATATCTCGGAAACTATAAGAGATAATGCAATTTGGCAACCGGCAATGTAATTAGCATGCCGAATATTACTTGGAATGTGAATTGGAACGAAATCGCCAATAGGTAAGACCATTTTACAATTTGGGCCCAAGTTAGAAGCAGAGCCTAAGGTGTAAATTATCGATAGTCCATATCTCGGAAACTATAAGAGATAATGCAATTTGGCAAACGGCAATGTAATTAGCATGCCGAATATTACTTGGAATGTGAATTGGAACGAAATCGCCAATAGGTAAGACCATTTTACAATTTGGGCCCAAGTTAGAAGCAGAGCCTAAGGTGTAAATTATCGATAGTCCATATCTCGGAAACTATAAGAGATAATGCAATTTGGCAAACGGCAATGTAATTAGCATGCCGAATATTACTTGGAATGTGAATTGGAACGAAATCGCCAATAGATAAGACCATATTATAATTTGGGCCCAAGTTAGAAGCAGAGCCTAAGGTGTAAATTATCGATAGTCCATATCTCGGAAACTATAAGAGATAATGCAATTTGGCAACCGGCAATGTAATTAGCATGCCGAATATTACTTGGAATGTGAATTGGAACGAAATCGCCAATAGATAAGACCATTTTACAATTTGGGCCCAAGTTAGAAGCAGAGCCTAAGGTGTAAATTATCGATAGTCCATATCTCGGAAACTATAAGAGATAATGCAATTTGGCAACCGGCAATGTAATTAGCATGCCGAATATTACTTGGAATGTGAATTGGAACGAAATCGCCAATAGGTAAGACCATTTTACAATTTGGGCCCAAGTTAGAAGCAGAGCCTAAGGTGTAAATTATCGATAGTCCATATCTCGGAAACTATAAGAGATAATTCAATTTGGCCACCGGCAATGTAATTAGCATGCCGAATATTACTTGGAATGTGAATTGGAACGAAATCGCCAATATATAAGACCATTTTACAATTTGGGCCCAAGTTAGAAGCAGAGCCTAAGGTGTAAATTATCGATAGTCCATATCTCGGAAACTATAAGAGATAATGCAATTTGGCAACCGGCAATGTAATTAGCATGCCGAATATTACTTGGAATGTGAATTGGAACGAAATCGCCAATAGATAAGGCCATTTTACAATTTGGGCCCAAGTTAGAAGCAGAGCCTAAGGTGTAAATTATCGATATTCCATATCTCGGAAACTATAAGAGATAATGCAATTTGGCAACCGGCAATGTAATTAGCATGCCGAATATTACTTGGAATGTGAATTGGAACGAAATCGCCAATAGATAAGACCATTTTACAATTTGGGCCCAAGTTAGAAGCAGAGCCTAAGGTGTAAATTATCGATAGTCCATATCTCGGAAACTAAAAGAGATAATGCAATTTGGCAACCGGCAAAGTAATTAGCATGCCGAATATTACTTGGAATGTGAATTGGAACGAAATCGCCAATAGATAAGACCATTTTACAATTTGGGCCCAAGTTAGAAGCAGAGCCTAAGGTGTAAATTATCGATAGTCCATATCTCGGAAACTATAAGAGATAATGCAGTTTCGCAACCGCAATGTAATTAGCATGCCGAATATTACTTGGAATGTGAATTGGGACGAAATCGCCAATAGATAAGACCATTTTACAATTTGGGCCCAAGTTAGAAGCAGAGCCTAAGGTGTAAATTATCGATAGTCCATATCTCGGAAACTATAAGAGATAATGCAATTTGGCAACCGGCAATGTAATTAGCATGCCGAATATTACTTGGAATGTGAATTGGAACGAAATCGCCAATAGATAAGACCATTTTACAATTTGGGCCCAAGTTAGAAGCAGAGCCTAAGGTGTAAATTATCGATAGTCCTTATCTCGGAAACTATAAGAGATAATGCAATTTGGCAACCGGCAATGTAATTAGCATGCCGAATACCACTTGGAATATGAATTGGAACGAAATCGCCAATAGATAAGGCCATTTTACAATTTGGGCCCAAGTTAGAAGCAGAGCCTAAGGTGTAAATTATCGATATTCCATATCTCGGAAACTATAAGAGATAATGCAATTTGGCAACCGGCAATGTAATTAGCATGCCGAATATTACTTGGAATGTGAATTGGAACGAAATCGCCAATAGATAAGACCATTTTACAATTTGGGCCCAAGTTAGAAGCAGAGCCTAAGGTGTAAATTATCGATAGTCCATATCTCGGAAACTATAAGAGATAATGCAATTTGGCAAACGGCAATGTAATTAGCATGCCGAATATTACTTGGAATGTGAATTGGAACGAAATCGCCAATAGATAAGACCATATTATAATTTGGGCCCAAGTTAGAAGCAGAGCCTAAGGTGTAAATTATCGATAGTCCATATCTCGGAAACTATAAGAGATAATGCAATTTGGCAACCGGCAATGTAATTAGCATGCCGAATATTACTTGGAATGTGAATTGGAACGAAATCGCCAATAGATAAGACCATTTTACAATTTGGGCCCAAGTTAGAAGCAGAGCCTAAGGTGTAAATTATCGATAGTCCATATCTCGGAAACTATAAGAGATAATGCAATTTGGCAACCGGCAATGTAATTAGCATGCCGAATATTACTTGGAATGTGAATTGGAACGAAATCGCCAATAGGTAAGACCATTTTACAATTTGGGCCCAAGTTAGAAGCAGAGCCTAAGGTGTAAATTATCGATAGTCCATATCTCGGAAACTATAAGAGATAATTCAATTTGGCCACCGGCAATGTAATTAGCATGCCGAATATTACTTGGAATGTGAATTGGAACGAAATCGCCAATATATAAGACCATTTTACAATTTGGGCCCAAGTTAGAAGCAGAGCCTAAGGTGTAAATTATCGATAGTCCATATCTCGGAAACTATAAGAGATAATGCAATTTGGCAACCGGCAATGTAATTAGCATGCCGAATATTACTTGGAATGTGAATTGGAACGAAATCGCCAATAGATAAGGCCATTTTACAATTTGGGCCCAAGTTAGAAGCAGAGCCTAAGGTGTAAATTATCGATATTCCATATCTCGGAAACTATAAGAGATAATGCAATTTGGCAACCGGCAATGTAATTAGCATGCCGAATATTACTTGGAATGTGAATTGGAACGAAATCGCCAATAGATAAGACCATTTTACAATTTGGGCCCAAGTTAGAAGCAGAGCCTAAGGTGTAAATTATCGATAGTCCATATCTCGGAAACTAAAAGAGATAATGCAATTTGGCAACCGGCAAAGTAATTAGCATGCCGAATATTACTTGGAATGTGAATTGGAACGAAATCGCCAATAGATAAGACCATTTTACAATTTGGGCCCAAGTTAGAAGCAGAGCCTAAGGTGTAAATTATCGATAGTCCATATCTCGGAAACTATAAGAGATAATGCAGTTTCGCAACCGGCAATGTAATTAGCATGCCGAATATTACTTGGAATGTGAATTGGGACGAAATCGCCAATAGATAAGACCATTTTACAATTTGGGCCCAAGTTAGAAGCAGAGCCTAAGGTGTAAATTATCGATAGTCCATATCTCGGAAACTATAAGAGATAATGCAATTTGGCAACCGGCAATGTAATTAGCATGCCGAATATTACTTGGAATGTGAATTGGAACGAAATCGCCAATAGATAAGACCATTTTACAATTTGGGCCCAAGTTAGAAGCAGAGCCTAAGGTGTAAATTATCGATAGTCCTTATCTCGGAAACTATAAGAGATAATGCAATTTGGCAACCGGCAATGTAATTAGCATGCCGAATACCACTTGGAATATGAATTGGAACGAAATCGCCAATAGATAAGACCATTTTACAATTTGGGCCCAAGTTAGAAGCAGAGCCTAAGGTGTAAATTATCGATAGTCCTTATCTCGGAAACTATAAGAGATAATTCAATTTGGCAACCGGCAATGTAATTAGCATGCCGAATATTACTTGGAATGTGAATTGGAACGAAATCGCCAATAGATAAGACGATTTTACAATTTGGGCCCAAGTTAGAAGCAGAGCCTAAGGTGAGGTTCGTCCATCGATCGATGGACGATCCTTATCTCGGAAACTATAAGAGATAATTCAATTTGGCAACCGGCAATGTAATTAGCATGCCGAATATTACTTGGAATGTGAATTGGAATGAAATCGCCAATAGATAAGACCATTTTATTATTTGGGCCCAAGTTAGAAGCAGAGCCTAAGGTGTAAATTATCGATAGTCCATATCTCGGAAACTATAAGAGATAATGCAATTTGGCAACCGGCAATGTAATTAGCATGCCGAATATTACTTGGAATGTGAATTGGAACGAAATCGGCAATAGATAAGACCATTTTACAATTTGGGCCCAAGTTAGAAGCAGAGCCTAAGATGTAAATTATCGATAGTCCATATCTCGGAAACTATAAGAGATAATGCAATTTAGCAACCGGCAATGTAATTAGCATGCCGAATATTACTTGGAATGTGAATTGGAACGAAATCGCCAATAGATAAGACCATTTTACAATTTGGGCCCAAGTTAGAAGCAGAGCCTAAGGTGTAAATTATCGATAGTCCATATTTCGGAAACTATAAGAGATAATGCAATTTGGCAACCGGCAATGTAATTAGCATGCCGAATATTACTTGGAATGTGAATTGGAACGAAATCGCCAATAGATAAGACCATTTTACAATTTGGGCCCAAGTTAGAAGCAGAGCCTAAGGTGTAAATTATCGATAGTCCATATCTCGGAAACTATAAGAGATAATGCAATTTGGCAACCGGCAATGTAATTAGCATGCCGAATATTACTTGGAATGTGAATTGGAACGAAATCGCCAATAGATAAGACCATATTATAATTTGGGCCCAAGTTAGAAGCAGAGCCTAAGGTGTAAATTATCGATAGTCCATATCTCGGAAACTATAAGAGATAATGCAATTTGGCAACCGGCAATGTAATTAGCATGCCGAATATTACTTGGAATGTGAATTGGAACGAAATCGCCAATAGATAAGACCATTTTACAATTTGGGCCCAAGTTAGAAGCAGAGCCTAAGGTGTAAATTATCGATAGTCCATATCTCGGAAACTATAAGAGATAATGCAATTTGGCAACCGGCAATGTAATTAGCATGCCGAATATTACTTGGAATGTGAATTGGAACGAAATCGCCAATAGGTAAGACCATTTTACAATTTGGGCCCAAGTTAGAAGCAGAGCCTAAGGTGTAAATTATCGATAGTCCATATCTCGGAAACTATAAGAGGTAATGCAATTTGGCAACCGGCAATGTAATTAGCATGCCGAATACCACTTGGAATGTGAATTGGAACGAAATCGCCAATAGATAAGACCATTTTACAATTTGGGCCCAAGTTAGAAGCAGAGCCTAAGGTGTAAATTATCGATAGTCCATATCTCGGAAACTATAAGAGATATTTCAATTTGGCAACCGGCAATGTAATTAGCATGCCGAATATTACTTGGAATGTGAATTGGAACGAAATCGCCAATAGATAAGACCATTTTACAATTTGGGCCCAAGTTAGAAGCAGAGCCTAAGGTGTAAATTATCGATAGTCCATATCTCGGAAACTAAAAGAGATAATGCAATTTGGCAACCGGCAATGTAATTAGCATGCCGAATACCACTTGGAATGTGAATTGGAACGAAATCGCCAATAGATAAGACCATTTTACAATTTGGGCCCAAGTTAGAAGCAGAGCCTAAGGTGTAAATTATCGATAGTCCATATCTCGGAAACTATAAGAGATAATGCAATTTGGCAACCGGCAATGTAATTAGCATGCCGAATATTACTTGGAATGTGAATTGGAACGAAATCGCCAATAGATAAGACCATTTTACAATTTGGGCCCAAGTTAGAAGCAGAGCCTAAGGTGTAAATTATCGATAGTCCATATCTCGGAAACTATAAGAGATAATGCAATTTGGCAACCGGCAATGTAATTAGCATGCCGAATACCACTTGGAATGTGAATTGGAACGAAATCGCCAATAGATAAGACCATTTTACAATTTGGGCCCAAGTTAGAAGCAGAGCCTAAGGTGTAAATTATCGATAGTCCATATTTCGGAAACTATAAGAGATAATGCAACTTGGCCACCTGCAATGTAATTAGCATGTCGAATATTACTTGGAATGTGAATTGGAACGAAATCGCCAATAGATAAGACCATTTTACAATTTGGGCCCAAGTTAGAAGCAGAGCCTAAGGTGTAAATTATCGATAGTCCATATCTCGGAAACTATAAGAGATAATGCAATTTGGCAACCGGCAATGTAATTAGCATGCCGAATATTACTTGGAATGTGAATTGGAACGAAATCGCCAATAGATAAGACCATTTTACAATTTGGGACCAAGTTAGAAGCAGAGCCTAAGGTGTAAATTATCCATAGTCCATATCTCGGAAACTATAAGAGATAATGCAATTTGGCAACCGGCAATGTAATTAGCATGCCGAATATTACTTGGAATGTGAATTGGAACGAAATCGCCAATAGATAAGACCATTTTACAATTTGGGCCCAAGTTAGAAGCAGAGCCTAAGGTGTAAATTATCGATAGTCCGTATCTCGGAAACTATAAGAGATAATGCAATTTGGCAACCGGCAATGTAATTAGCATGCCGAATATTACTTGGAATGTGAATTGGAACGAAATCGGCAATAGATAAGACCATTTTACAATTTGGGCCCAAGTTAGAAGCAGAGCCTAAGATGTAAATTATCGATAGTCCATATCTCGGAAACTATAAGAGATAATGCAATTTAGCAACCGGCAATGTAATTAGCATGCCGAATATTACTTGGAATGCGAATTGGACCAACAAGTTAGAAGCAGAGCCTAAGGTGTAAATTATCGATAGTCCATATCTCGGAAACTATAAGAGATAATGCAATTTGGCAACCGGCAATGTAATTAGCATGCCGAATATTACCTGGAATGTGAATTGGAACGAAATCGCCAATAGGTAAGACCATTTTACAATTTGGGCCCAAGTTAGAAGCAGAGCCTAAGGTGTAAATTATCGATAGTCCATATCTCGGAAACTATAAGAGATAATTCAATTTGGCAACCGGCAATGTAATTAGCATGCCGGATATTACTTGGAATGTGAATTGGAACGAAATCGCCAATAGATAAGACCATTTTACAATTTGGGCCCAAGTTAGAAGCAGAGCCTAAGGTGTAAATTACCGATAGTCCATATCTCGGAAACTATAAGAGATAATGCAATTTGGCAACCGGCAATGTAATTAGCATGCCGAATATTACTTGGAATGTGAATTGGAACGAAATCGCCAATAGATAAGACGATTTTACAATTTGGGCCCAAGTTAGAAGCAGAGCCTAAGGTGTAAATTATCGATAGTCCATATCACGGAAACTATAAGAGATAATGCAATTTGGCAACCGGCAATGTAATTAGCATGCGGAATATTACTTGGAATGTGAATTGGAACGAAATCGCCAATAGATAAGACCATTTTACAATTTGGGCCCAAGTTAGAAGCAGAGCCTAAGGTGTAAATTATCGATAGTCCATATCTCGGAAACTATAAGAGATAATGCAATTTGGCAACCGGCAATGTAATTAGCATGCCGAATATTACTTGGAATGTGAATTGGAACGAAATCGCCAATAGAGAAGACCATTTTACAATTTGGGCCCAAGTTAGAAGCAGAGCCTAAGGTGTAAATTATCGATAGTCCATATCTCGGAAACTATAAGAGATAATGCAATTTGGCAATCGGCAATGTAATTAGCATGCCGAATATTACTTGGAATGTGAATTGGAACGAAATCGCCAATAGATAAGACCATTTTACAATTTGGGCCCAAGTTAGAAGCAGAGCCTAAGGTGTAAATTATCGATAGTCCATATCTCGGAAACTATAAGAGATAATGCAATTTGGCAACCGGCAATGTAATTAGCATGCCGAATATTACTTGGAATGTGAATTGGAACGAAATCGCCAATAGATAAGACCATTTTACAATTTGGGCCCAAGTTAGAAGCAGAGCCTAAGGTGTAAATTATCCATAGTCCATATCTCGGAAACTATAAGAGATAACGCAATTTGGCAACCGGCAATGTAATTAGCATGCCGAATATTACTTGGAATGTGAATTGGAACGAAATCGCCAATAGATAAGACCATTTTACAATTTGGGCCCAAATTAGAAGCAGAGCCTAAGGTGTAAATTATTGATAGTCCATATCTCGGAAACTATAAGAGATAATACAATTTCGCAACCGGCAATGTAATTAGCATGCCGAATATTACTTGGAGTGTGAATCGGAACGAAATCGCCAATAGATAAGACCATTTTACAATTTGGGCCCAAGTTAGAAGCAGAGCCTAAGGTGTAAATTATCGATAGCCCGTATCTCGGAAACTATAAGAGATAATGCAATTTGGCAACCGGCAATGTAATTAGCATGCCGAATATTACTTGGAATGTGAATTGGAACGAAATAGCCAATAGATAAGACCATTTTACAATTTGGGCCCAAGTTAGAAGCAGAGCCTAAGGTGTAAATTATCGATAGTCCATATCTCGGAAACTATAAGAGATAATGCAATTTGGCAACCGGCAGTGTAATTAGCATGCCGAATATTACTTGGAATGTGAATTGGAACGAAATCGCCAATAGATAAGACCATTTTACAATTTGGGCCCAAGTTAGAAGCAGAGCCTAAGGTGTAAATTATCGATAGTCCATATTTCGGAAACTATAAGAGATAATGCAATTTGGCAACCGGCAATGTAATTAGCATGCCGAATATTACTTGGAATGTGAATTGGAACGAAATCGCCAATAGATAAGACCATTTTACAATTTGGGCCCAAGTTAGAAGCAGAGCCTAAGGTGTAAATTATCGATAGTCCATATCTCGGAAACTATAAGAGATAATGCAATTTGGCAACCGGCAATGTAATTAGCATGCCGAATATTACTTGGAATGTGAATTGGAACGAAATCGCCAATAGATAAGACCATATTATAATTTGGGCCCAAGTTAGAAGCAGAGCCTAAGGTGTAAATTATCGATAGTCCATATCTCGGAAACTATAAGAGATAATGCAATTTGGCAACCGGCAATGTAATTAGCATGCCGAATATTACTTGGAATGTGAATTGGAACGAAATCGCCAATAGATAAGACCATTTTACAATTTGGGCCCAAGTTAGAAGCAGAGCCTAAGGTGTAAATTATCGATAGTCCATATCTCGGAAACTATAAGAGATAATGCAATTTGGCAACCGGCAATGTAATTAGCATGCCGAATATTACTTGGAATGTGAATTGGAACGAAATCGCCAATAGGTAAGACCATTTTACAATTTGGGCCCAAGTTAGAAGCAGAGCCTAAGGTGTAAATTATCGATAGTCCATATCTCGGAAACTATAAGAGATAATTCAATTTGGCCACCGGCAATGTAATTAGCATGCCGAATATTACTTGGAATGTGAATTGGAACGAAATCGCCAATATATAAGACCATTTTACAATTTGGGCCCAAGTTAGAAGCAGAGCCTAAGGTGTAAATTATCGATAGTCCATATCTCGGAAACTATAAGAGATAATGCAATTTGGCAACCGGCAATGTAATTAGCATGCCGAATATTACTTGGAATGTGAATTGGAACGAAATCGCCAATAGATAAGGCCATTTTACAATTTGGGCCCAAGTTAGAAGCAGAGCCTAAGGTGTAAATTATCGATATTCCATATCTCGGAAACTATAAGAGATAATGCAATTTGGCAACCGGCAATGTAATTAGCATGCCGAATATTACTTGGAATGTGAATTGGAACGAAATCGCCAATAGATAAGACCATTTTACAATTTGGGCCCAAGTTAGAAGCAGAGCCTAAGGTGTAAATTATCGATAGTCCATATCTCGGAAACTAAAAGAGATAATGCAATTTGGCAACCGGCAAAGTAATTAGCATGCCGAATATTACTTGGAATGTGAATTGGAACGAAATCGCCAATAGATAAGACCATTTTACAATTTGGGCCCAAGTTAGAAGCAGAGCCTAAGGTGTAAATTATCGATAGTCCATATCTCGGAAACTATAAGAGATAATGCAGTTTCGCAACCGGCAATGTAATTAGCATGCCGAATATTACTTGGAATGTGAATTGGGACGAAATCGCCAATAGATAAGACCATTTTACAATTTGGGCCCAAGTTAGAAGCAGAGCCTAAGGTGTAAATTATCGATAGTCCATATCTCGGAAACTATAAGAGATAATGCAATTTGGCAACCGGCAATGTAATTAGCATGCCGAATATTACTTGGAATGTGAATTGGAACGAAATCGCCAATAGATAAGACCATTTTACAATTTGGGCCCAAGTTAGAAGCAGAGCCTAAGGTGTAAATTATCGATAGTCCTTATCTCGGAAACTATAAGAGATAATGCAATTTGGCAACCGGCAATGTAATTAGCATGCCGAATACCACTTGGAATATGAATTGGAACGAAATCGCCAATAGATAAGACCATTTTACAATTTGGGCCCAAGTTAGAAGCAGAGCCTAAGGTGTAAATTATCGATAGTCCTTATCTCGGAAACTATAAGAGATAATGCAATTTGGCAACCGGCAATGTAATTAGCATGCCGAATATTAATTGGAATGTGAATTGGAACGAAATCGCCAATAGATAAGACCATTTTACAATTTGGGCCCAAGTTAGAAGCAGAGCCTAAGGTGTAAATTATCGATAGTCCATATCTCGGAAACTATAAGAGATAATGCAATTTGGCAACCGGCAATGTAATTAGCATGCCGAATATTACTTGGAATGTGAATTGGAAAGAAATCGCCAATAGATAAAACGATTTTACAATTTGGGCCCAAGTTAGAGGCAGAGCCTAAGGTGTAAATTATCGATAGTTCATATCTCGGAAACTATAAGAGATAATGCAATTTGGCAACCGGCAATTTAATTAACATGCCGAATATTACTTGGAATGTGAATTGGAACGAAATCGCCAATAGATAAGACCATTTTACAATTTGGGCCCAAGTTAGAAGCAGAGCCTAAGGTGTAAATTATCGATAGTCCATATCTCGGAAACTATAAGAGATAATGCAATTTGGTAACCGGCAATGTAATTAGCATGCCGAATATTACTTGGAATGTGAATTGGAACGAAATCGCCAATAGATAAGACGATTTTACAATTTGGGCCCAAGTTAGAAGCAGAGCCTAAGGTGTAAATTACCGATAGTCCATATCTCGGAAACTATAAGAGATAATGCAATTTGGCAACCGGCAATGTAATTAGCATGCCGAATGTTCCTTGGAATGTGAATTGGAACGAAATCGCCAATAGATAAGACCATTTTACAATTTGGGCCCAAGTTAGAAGCAGAGCCTAAGGTGTAAATTATCGATAGTCCATATCTCGGAAACTATAAGAGATAATGCAATTTGGCAACCGGCAATGTAATTAGCATGCCGAATATTACTTGGAATGTGAATTGGAAAGAAATCGCCAATAGATAAAACGATTTTACAATTTGGGCCCAAGTTAGAAGCAGAGCCTAAGGTGTAAATTATCGATAGTTCATATCTCGGAAACTATAAGAGATAATGCAATTTGGCAACCGGCAATTTAATTAACATGCCGAATATTACTTGGAATGTGAATTGGAACGAAATCGCCAATAGATAAGACCATTTTACAATTTGGGCCCAAGTTAGAAGCAGAGCCTAAGGTGTAAATTATCGATAGTCCATATCTCGGAAACTATAAGAGATAATGCAATTTGGCAACCGGCAATGTAATTAGCATGCCGAATATTACTTGGAATGTGAATTGGAACGAAATCGCCAATAGATAAGACGATTTTACAATTTGGGCCCAAGTTAGAAGCAGAGCCTAAGGTGTAAATTACCGATAGTCCATATCTCGGAAACTATAAGAGATAATGCAATTTGGCAACCGGCAATGTAATTAGCATGCCGAATGTTCCTTGGAATGTGAATTGGAACGAAATCGCCAATAGATAAGACCATTTTACAATTTGGGCCCAAGTTAGAAGCAGAGCCTAAGGTGTAAATTATCGATAGTCCATATCTCGGAAACTATAACAGATAATGCAATTTGACAACCGGCAATGTAATTAGCATGCCGAATATTACTTGGAATGTGAATTCGAATGAAATCGCCAATAGATAAGACCATTTTACAATTTGGGCCCAAGTTAGAAGCAGAGCCTAAGGTGTAAATTATCCATAGTCCATATCTCGGAAACTATAAGAGATAATGCAATTTGGCAACCGGCAATGTAATTAGCATGCCGAATACTACTTGGAATGTGAATTGGAACGAAATCGCCAATAGATAAGACCATTTTACAGTTTGGGTTCAAGTTAGAAGCAGAGCCTAAGGTTAAAAATAATCGATAGTCCATATCTCGGAAACTATAAGAGATAATGCAATTTGGGAACCGGCAATGTAATTAGCATGCCGAATATTACTTGGAATGTGAATTGGAACGAAATCGCCAATAGAGAAGACCATTTTACAATTTGGGCCCAAGTTAGAAGCAGAGCCTAAGGTGTAAATTATCGATAGTCCATATCTCGGAAACTATAAGAGATAATGCAATTTGGCAACCGGCAATGTAATTAGCATGCCGAATATTACTTGGAATGTGAATTGGAACGAAATCGCCAATAGATAAGACCATTTTACAATTTGGGCCCAAGTTAGAAGCAGAGCCTAAGGTGTAAATTATCGATAGTCCATATCTCGGAAACTATAAGAGATAATGCAATTTGGCAACCGGCAATGTAATTAGCATGCCGAATATTACTAGGAATGTGAATTGGAACGAAATCGCCAATAGATAAGACCATTTTACAATTTGGGCCCAAGTTAGAAGCAGAGCCTAAGGTGTAAATTATCCATAGTCCATATCTCGGAAACTATAAGAGATAATGCAATTTGGCAACCGGCAATGTAATTAGCATGCCGAATATTACTTGGAATGTGAATTGGAACGAAATCGCCAATAGATAAGACGATTTTACAATTTGGGCCCAAGTTAGAAGCAGAGCATAAGGTGTAAATTACCGATAGTCCATATCTCGGAAACTATAAGAGATAATGCAATTTGGCAACCGGCAATGTAATTAGCATGCCGAATATTCCTTGGAATGTGAATTGGAACGAAATCGCCAATAGATAAGACCATTTTACAATTTGGGCCCAAGTTAGAAGCAGAGCCTAAGGTGTAAATTATCGATAGTCCATATCTCGGAAACTATAAGAGATAATGCAATTTGGCAACCGGCAATGTAATTAGCATGCCGAATATTACTTGGAATGTGAATTGGAATGAAATCGCCAATAGATAAGACCATTTTACAATTTGGGCCCAAGTTAGAAGCAGAGCCTAAGGTGTAAATTATCCATAGTCCATATCTCGGAAACTATAAGAGATAATGCAATTTGGCAACTGGCAATGTAATTAGCATGCCGAATATTACTTGGAATGTGAATTGGGACGAAATCGCCAATAGATAAGACCATTTTACAATTTGAGCCCAAGTTAGAAGCAGAGCCTAAGGTGTAAATTATTGATAGTTCATATCTCGGAAACTATAAGAGATAATGCAATTTGGCAACCGGCAATGTAATTAGCATGCCGAATACTACTTGGAATGTGAATTGGAACGAAATCGCCAATAGATAAGACCATTTTTCAGTTTGGGCCCAAGTTAGAAGCAGAGCCTAAGGTTAAAAATAATCGATAGTCCATATCTCGGAAACTATAAGAGATAATGCAATTTGGGAACCGGCAATGTAATTAGCATGCCGAATATTACTTGGAATGTGAATTGGAACGAAATCGCCAATAGAGAAGACCATTTTACAATTTGGGCCCAAGTTAGAAGCAGAGCCTAAGGTGTAAATTATCGATAGTCCATATCTCGGAAACTATAAGAGATAATGCAATTTGGCAACCGGCAATGTAATTAGCATGCTGAATATTACTTGGAATGTGAATTGGAACGAAATCGCCAATAGATAAGACCATTTTACAATTTGGGCCCAAGTTAGAAGCAGAGCCTAAGGTGTAAATTATCGATAGTCCATATCTCGGAAACTATAAGAGATAATGCAATTTGGCAAATGGCAATGTAATTAGCATGCCGAATATTACTAGGAATGTGAATTGGAACGAAATCGCCAATAGATAAGACCATTTTACAATTTGGGCCCAAGTTAGAAGCAGAGCCTAAGGTGTAAATTATCCATAGTCCATATCTCGGAAACTATAAGAGATAATGCAATTTGGCAACCGGCAATGTAATTAGCATGCCGAATATTACTTGGAATGTGAATTGGAACGAAATCGCCAATAGATAAGACCATTTTACAATTTGGGCCCAAGTTAGAAGCAGAGCCTAAGGTGTAATTTATCGATAGTCCATATCTCGGAAACTATAAGAGATAATGCAATTTGGCAACCGGCAATGTAATTAGCATGCCGAATATTACTTGGAATGTGAATTGGAACGAAATCGCCAATAGATAAGACCATTTTACAATTTGGGCCCAAGTTAGAAGCAGAGCCTAAGGTGTAAATTATCGATAGTCCATATCTCGGAAACTATAAGAGATAATGCAATTTGGCAACCGGCAATGTAATTAGCATGCCGAATATTACTTGGAATGTGAATTTGAACGAAATCGCCAATAAATAAGACCATTTTACAATTTGGGCCCAAGTTAGAAGCAGAGCCTAAGGTGTAAATTATCGATAGTCCATATCTCGGAAACTATAAGAGATAATGAAATTTGGCAACCGGCAATGTAATTAGCATGCCGAATATTACTTGGAATGTGAATTGGAACGAAATCGCCAATAGATAAGACCATATTACAATTTGGGCCCAAGTTAGAAGCAGAGCCTAAGGTGTAAATTATCGATAGTCCATATCTCGGAAACTATAAGAGATAATGCAATTTGGCAACCGGCAATGTAATTAGCATGCCGAATATTACTTGGAATGTGAATTGGAACGAAATCGCCAATAGATAAGACGATTTTACAATTTGGGCCCAAGTTAGAAGCAGAGCCTAAGGTGTAAATTATCGATAGTCCATATCTCGGAAACTAAAAGAGATAATGCAATTTGGCAACCGGCAATGTAATTAGCATGCCGAATATTACTTGGAATGTGAATTGGAACGAAATCGCCAATAGATAAGACCATTTTACAATTTGGGCCCAAGTTAGAAGCAGAGCCTAAGGTGTAAATTATCGATAGTCCATATCTCGGAAACTATAAGAGATAATGCAGTTTCGCAACCGGCAATGTAATTAGCATGCCGAATATTACTTGGAATGTGAATTGGGACGAAATCGCCAATAGATAAGACCATTTTACAATTTGGGCCCAAGTTAGAAGCAGAGCCTAAGGTGTAAATTATCGATAGTCCATATCTCGGAAACTATAAGAGATAATGCAACTTGGCAACCGGCAATGTAATTAGCATGCCGAATATTACTTGGAATGTGAATTGGAACGAAATCGCCAATAGATAAGACCATTTTACAATTTGGGCCCAAGTTAGAAGCAGAGCCTAAGGTGTAAATTATCGATAGTCCATATCTCGGAAACTATAAGAGATAATGCAATTTGGCAACCGGCAATGTAATTAGCATGCCGAATATTACTTGGAATGTGAATTGGAATGTAATCGCCAATAGATAAGACCATTTTACAATTTGGGCCCAAGTTAGAAGCAGAGCCTAAGGTGTAAATTATCGATAGTCCATATCTCGGAAACTATAAGAGATAATGCAATTTGGCAACCGGCAATGTAATTAGCATGCCGAATATTACTTGGAATGTGAATTGGAACGAAATCGCCAATAGATAAGACGATTTTACAATTTGGGCCCAAGTTAGAAGCAGAGACTAAGGTGTAAATTACCGATAGTCCATATCTCGGAAACTATAAGAGATAATGCAATTTGGCAACCGGCAATGTAATTAGCATGCCGAATATTACTTGGTATGTGAATTGGAACGAAATCGCCAATAGATTAGACCATTTTACAATTTGGGCCCAAGTTAGAAGCAGAGCCTAAGGTGTAAATTATCGATAGTCCATATCTCGGAAACTATAAGAGATAATGCAATTTGGCAACCGGCAATGTAATTAGCATGCCGAATATTACTTGGAATGTGAATTGGAATGAAATCGCCAATAGATAAGACTATTTTACAATTTGTGCCCAAGTTAGAAGCAGAGACTAAGGTGTAAATTATCCATAGTCCATATCTCGGGAACTATAAGAGATAATGCAATTTGGCAACTGGCAATGTAATTAGCATGCCGAATATTACTTGGAATGTGAATTGGGACGAAATCGCCAATAGATAAGACCATTTTACAATTTGGGCCCAAGTTAGAAGCAGAGCCTAAGGTGTAAATTATCGATAGTCCATATCTCGGAAACTATAAGAGATAATGCAATTTGGCAACCGGCAATGTAATTAGCATGCCGAATACTACATGGAATGTGAATTGGAACGAAATCGTCAATAGATAAGACCATTTTACAGTTTGGGCCCAAGTTAGAAGCAGAGCCTAAGGTTAAAAATAATCGATAGTCCATATCTCGGAAACTATAAGAGATAATGCAATTTGGGAACCGGCAATGTAATTAGCATGCGGAATATTACTTGGAATGTGAATTGGAACGAAATCGCCAATAGATAAGACCATTTTACAATTTGGGCCCAAGTTAGAAGCAGAGCCTAAGGTGTAAATTATCGATAGTCCATATCTCGGAAACTATAAGAGATAATGCAACTTGGCCAACGGCAATATAATTAGCATGCCGAATATTACTTGGAATGTGAATTGGAACGAAATCGCCAATAGGTAAGACCATTTTACAATTTGGGCCCAAGTTAGAAGCAGAGCCTAAGGTGTAAATTATCGATAGTCCATATCTCGGAAACTATAGGAGATAATTCAATTTGGTAACCGGCAATGTAATTAGCATGCCGAATACTACTTGGAATGTGAATTGGAACGAAATCGCCAATAGATAAGACCATTTTACAGTTTGGGCCCAAGTTAGAAGCAGAGCCTAAGGTTAAAAATAATCGATAGTCCATATCTCGGAAACTATAAGAGATAATGCAATTTGGGAACCGGCAATGTAATTAGCATGCCGAATATTACTTGGAGTGTGAATTGGAACGAAATCGCCAATAGATAAGACCATTTTACAATTTGGGCCCAAGTTAGAAGCAGAGCCTAAGGTGTAAATTATCGATAGTCCATATCTCGGAAACTATAAGAGATAATGCAATTTGGGAACCGGCAATGTAATTAGCATGCCGAATATTACTTGGAATGTGAATTGGAACGAAATCGCCAATAGATAAGACCATTTTACAATTTGGGCCCAAGTTAGAAGCAGAGCCTAAGGTGTAAATTATCGATAGTCCATATCTCGGAAACTATAAGAGATAATGCAATTTGGCAACCGGCAATGTAATTAGCATGCCGAATATTACTTGGAATGTAAATTGGAACGAAATCGCCAATAGATAAGACCATTTTACAATTTGGGCCCAAGTTAGAAGCAGAGCCTAAAGTGTAAATTATCCATAGTCCATATCTCGGAAACTATAAGAGATAATGCAATTTGGCAACCGGCAATGTAATTAGCATGCCGAATATTACTTGGAATGTGAATTGGAACGAAATCGCCAATAGATAAGACCATTTTACAATTTGGGCCCAAGTTAGAAGCAGAGCCTAAGGTGTAAATAATCGATAGTCCATATCTCGGAAACTATAAGAGATAATGCAATTTGGCAACCGGCAATGTAATTAGCATGCCGAATACTACTTGGAATGTGAATTGGAACGAAATCGCCAATAGATAAGACCATTTTACAATTTGGGCCCAAGTTAGAAGCAGAGCCTAAGGTGTAAATTATCGATAGTCCATATCTCGGAAACTATAAGAGATAATTCAATTTGGCAACCGGCAATGTAATTAGCATGCCGAATATTACTTGGAATGTGAATTGGAACGAAATCGCCAATAGATAAGACCATTTTACAATTTGGGCAAAAGTTAGAAGCAGAGCCTAAGGTGTAAATTATCGATAGTCCATATCTCGGAAACTATAAGAGATAATGTAATTTGGCAACCGGCAATGTAATTAGCATGCCGAGTATTACTTGGAATGTGAATTGGAACGAAATCGCCAATAGATAAGACGATTTTACAATTTGGGCCCAAGTTAGAAGCAGAGCCTAAGGTGTAAATTATCGATAGTCCATATCTCGGAAACTATAAGAGATAATGCAATTTGGCAACCGGCAATGTAATTAGCATGCCGAATATTACTTGGAATGTGAATTGGAACGAAATCGCCAATAGATAAGACCATTTTACAATTTGGGCAAAAGTTAGAAGCAGAGCCTAAGGTGTAAATTATCGATAGTCCATATCTCGGAAACTATAAGAGATAATGCAATTTGGCAACCGGCAATGTAATTAGCATGCCGAATATTACTTGGAATGTGAATTGGAACGAAATCGCCAATAGATAAGGCGATTTTACAATTTGGGCCCAAGTTAGAAGCAGAGCCTAAGGTGTAAATTATCGATAGTCCATATCTCGGAAACTACAAGAGATAATGCAATTTGGCAACCGGCAATGTAATTAGCATGCCGAATATTACTTGGAATGTGAATTGGAACGAAATCGCCAATAGATAAGACCATTTTACAATTTGGGCCCAAGTTAGAAGCAGAGCCTAAGGTGTAAATTATCGATAGTCCATATCTCGGAAACTATAAGAGATAATGCAATTTGGCAACCGGCAATGTAATTAGCATGCCGAATATTACTTGGAATGTGAATTGGAACGAAATCGGCAATAGATAAGACCATTTTACAATTTGGGCCCAAGTTAGAAGCAGAGCCTAAGATGTAAATTATCGATAGTCCATATCTCGGAAACTATAAGAGATAATGCAATTTGGCAACCGGCAATGTAATTAGCATGCCGAATATTACTTGGAATGTGAATTGGAACGAAATCGGCAATAGATAAGACCATTTTTCAATTTGGGCCCAAGTTAGAAGCAGAGCCTAAGATGTAAATAATCGATAGTCCATATCTCGGAAACTATAAGAGATAATGCAATTTAGCAACCGGCAATGTAATTAGCATGCCGAATATTACTTGGAATGTGAATTGGAACGAAATCGCCAATAGATAAGACCATTTTACAATTTGGGCCCAAGTTAGAAGCAGAGCCTAAGGTGTAAATTATCCATAGTCCATATCTCGGAAACTATAAGAGATAATGCAATTTGGCAACCGGCAATGTAATGAGCATGCCGAATATTACTTGGAATGTGAATTGGAACGAAATCGCCAATAGATAAGACCATTTTACAATTTGGGCCCAAGTTAGAAGCAGAGCCTAAGGTGTAAATTATCGATAGTCCATATCTCGGAAACTATAAGAGATAATGCAATTTGGCAACCGGCAATGTAATTAGCATGCCGAATATTACTTGGAATATGAATTGGAACGAAATCGCCAATAGATAAGACCATATTACAATTTGGGCCCAAGTTAGAAGCAGAGCCTAAGGTGTAAATTATCGATAGTCCATATCTCGGAAACTATAAGAGATAATGCAATTTGGCAACCGGCAATGTAATTAGCATGCTGAATATTACTTGGAATGTGAATTGGAACGAAATCGCCAATAGATAAGACCATTTTACAATTTGGGCCCAAGTTAGAAGCAGAGCCTAAGGTGTAAATTATCGATAGTCCATATCTCGGAAACTATAAGAGATAATGCAATTTGGCAACCGGCAATGTAATTAGCATGCCGAATATTACTTGGAATGTGAATTGGAACGAAATCGCCAATAGATAAGACCATATTACAATTTGGGCCCAAGTTAGAAGCAGAGCCTAAGGTGTAAATTATCGATAGTCCATATCTCGGAAACTATAAGAGATAATGCAATTTGGCAACCGGCAATGTAATTAGCATGCCGAATATTAATTGGAATGTGAATTGGAACGAAATCGCCAATAGATAAGACCATTTTACAATTTGGGCCCAAGTTAGAAGCAGAGCCTAAGGTGTAAATTATCGATAGTCCATATCTCGGAAACTATAAGAGATAATGCAATTTGGCAACCGGCAATGTAATTAGCATGCCGAATATTACTTGGAATGTGAATTGGAACGAAATCGCCAATAGATAAGACCATTTTACAATTTGGGCCCAAGTTAGAAGCAGAGCCTAAGGTGTAAATTATCGATAGTCCATATCTCGGAAACTATAAGAGATAATTCAATTTGGCCACCGGCAATGTAATTAGCATGCCGAATATTACTTGGAATGTGAATTGGAACGAAATCGCCAATAGATAAGACCATTTTACAATTTGGGCCCAAGTTAGAAGCAGAGCCTAAGGTGTAAATTATCGATAGTCCATATCTCGGAAACTATAAGAGATAATGCAATTTGGCAACCGGCAATGTAATTAGCATGCCGAATATTACTTGGAATGTGAATTGGAACGAAATCGCCAATAGATAAGGCCATTTTACAATTTGGGCCCAAGTTAGAAGCAGAGCCTAAGGTGTAAATTATCGATAGTCCATATCTCGGAAACTATAAGAGATAATGCAATTTGGCAACCGGCAATGTAATTAGCATGCCGAATATTACTTGGAATGTGAATTGGAACGAAATCGCCAATAGATAAGACCATTTTACAATTTGGGCCCAAGTTAGAAGCAGAGCCTAAGGTGTAAATTATCGATAGTCCATATCTCGGAAACTATAAGAGATAATGCAATTTGGCAACCGGCAATGTAATTAGCATGCCGAATATTACTTGGAAAGTGAACTGGAACGAAATCGCCAATAGATAAGACCATTTTACAATTTGGGCCCAAGTTAGAAGCAGAGCCTAAGGTGTAAATTATCGACAGTCCATATCTCGGAAGCTATAAGAGATAATGCAATTTGGCAACCGGCAATGCAATTAGCATGCCGAATATTACTTGGAATGTGAATTGGAACGAAATCGCCAATAGATAAGACCATTTTACAATTTTAGCCCAAGTTAGAAGCAGAGCCTAAGGTGTAAATTATCGATAGTCCATATCTCGGAAACTGTAAGAGATAATGCAATTTGGCAACCGGCAATGTAATTAGCATGCCGAATATTACTTGGAGAGTGAATTGGAACGAAATCGCCAATAGATAAGACCATTTTACAATTTGGGCCCAAGTTAGAAGCAGAGGCTGAGGTGTAAATTATCGATAGTCCATATCTCGGAAACTATAAGAGATAATGCAATTTGGCAACCGGCAATGTAATTTGCATGCCGAATATTACTTGGAAAGTGAATTGGAACGAAATCACCAATAGATAAGACCATTTTACAATTTGGGCCCAAGTTAGAAGCAGAGCCTAAGGTGTAAATTATCGATAGTCCATATCTCGGAAACTATAAGAGGTAATGCAATTTGGCAACCGGCAATGTAATTAGCATGCCGAATGTTACTTGGAATGTGAATTGGAACGATATCGCCAATAGATAAGACCATTTTACAATTTGGGCCCAAGTTAGAAGCAGAGCCTAAGATGTAAATAATCCATAGTCCATATCTCGGAAACTATAAGAGATAATGCAATTTGGCAACTGGCAATGTAATTAGCATGCCGAATATTACTTGGAATGTGAATTGGAACGAAATCGCCAATAGATAAGACCATTTTACAATTTGGGCCCAAGTTAGAAGCAGAGCCTAAGGTGTAAATTATCGATAGTCCATATCTCGGAAACTATAAGAGATAATGCAATTTGGCAACCGGCAATGTAATTAGCATGCCGAATACTACTTGGAATGTGAATTGGAACGAAATCGCCAATAGATAAGACCATTTTACAATTTGGGCCCAAGTTAGAAGCAGAGCCTAAGGTGTAAATTATCGATAGTCCATATCTCGGAAACTATAAGAGATAATTCAATTTGGCAACCGGCAATGTAATTAGCATGCCGAATATTACTTGGAATGTGAATTGGAACGAAATCGCCAATAGATAAGACCATTTTACAATTTGGGCAAAAGTTAGAAGCAGAGCCTAAGGTGTAAATTATCGATAGTCCATATCTCGGAAACTATAAGAGATAATGCAATTTGGCAACCGGCAATGTAATTAGCATGCCGAGTATTACTTGGAATGTGAATTGGAACGAAATCGCCAATAGATAAGACGATTTTACAATTTGGGCCCAAGTTAGAAGCAGAGCCTAAGGTGTAAATTATCGATAGTCCATATCTCGGAAACTATAAGAGATAATGCAATTTGGCAACCGGCAATGTAATTAGCATGCCGAATATTACTTGGAATGTGAATTGGAACGAAATCGCCAATAGATAAGACCATTTTACAATTTGGGCCCAAGTTAGAAGCAGAGCCTAAGGTGTAAATTATCGATAGTCCATATCTCGGAAACTATAAAAGATAATGCAATTTGGCAATCGGCAATGTAATTAGCATGCCGAATATTACTTGGAATGTGAATTGGAACGAAATCGCCAATAGATAAGACCATTTTACAATTTGGGCCCAAGTTAGAAGCAGAGCCTAAGGTGTAAATTATCGATAGTCCATATCTCGGAAACTATAAGAGATAATGCAATTTGGCAACCGGCAATGTAATTAGCATGCCGAATATTACTTGGAATGTGAATTGGAACGAAATCGCCAATAGATAAGACCATTTTACAATTTGGGCCCAAGTTAGAAGCAGAGCCTAAGATGTAAATAATCGATAGTCCATATCTCGGAAGCTATAAGAGATAATGCAATTTGGCAACCGGCAATGTAATTAGCATGCCGAATATTACTTGGAATGTGAATTGGAACGAAATCGCCAATAGATAAGACCATTTTACAATTTGGGCCCAAGTTAGAAGCAGAGCCTAAGGTGTAAATTATCGATAGTCCATATCTCGGAAACTATAAGAGATAATGCAATTTGGCAACCGGCAATGTAATTAGCATGCCGAATATTACTTGGAATGTGAATTGGAACGAAATCGCCAATAGGTAAGACCATTTTACAATTTGGGCCCAAGTTAGAAGCAGAGCCTAAAGTGTAAATTATCGATAGTCCATATCTCGGAAACTATAAGAGATAATGCAATTTGGCAACCGGCAATGTAATTAGCATGCCGAATATTACTTGGAATGTAAATTGGAACGAAATCGCCAATAGATAAGACCATTTTACAATTTGGGCCCAAGTTAGAAGCAGAGGCTAAGGTGTAAATTATCCATAGTCCATATCTCGGAAACTATAAGAGATAATGCAATTTGGCAACCGGCAATGTAATTAGCATGCCGAATATTACTTGGAATGTGAATTGGAACGAAATCGCCAATAGATAAGGCCATTTTACAATTTGGGCCCAAGTTAGAAGCAGAGCCTAAGGTGTAAATAATCGATAGTCCATATCTCGGAAACTATAAGAGATAATGCAATTTGGCAACCGGCAATGTAATTAGCATGCCGAATACTACTTGGAATGTGAATTGGAACGAAATCGCCAATAGATAAGACCATTTTACAATTTGGGCCCAAGTTAGAAGCAGAGCCTAAGGTGTAAATTATCGATAGTCCATATCTCGGAAACTATAAGAGATAATTCAATTTGGCAACCGGCAATGTAATTAGCATGCCGAATATTACTTGGAATGTGAATTGGAACGAAATCGCCAATAGATAAGACCATTTTACAATTTGGGCAAAAGTTAGAAGCAGAGCCTAAGGTGTAAATTATCGATAGTCCATATCTCGGAAACTATAAGAGATAATGCAATTTGGCAACCGGCAATGTAATTAGCATGCCGAGTATTACTTGGAATGTGAATTGGAACGAAATCGCCAATAGATATGACGATTTTACAATTTGGGCCCAAGTTAGAAGCAGAGCCTAAGGTGTAAATTATCGATAGTCCATATCTCGGAAACTATAAGAGATAATGCAATTTGGCAACCGGCAATGTAATTAGCATGCCGAATATTACTTGGAATGTGAATTGGAACGAAATCGCCAATAGATAAGACCATTTTACAATTTGGGCAAAAGTTAGAAGCAGAGCCTAAGGTGTAAATTATCGATAGTCCATATCTCGGAAACTATAAGAGATAATGCAATTTGGCAACCGGCAATGTAATTAGCATGCCGAATATTACTTGGAATGTGAATTGGAACGAAATCGCCAATAGATAAGGCGATTTTACAATTTGGGCCCAAGTTAGAAGCAGAGCCTAAGGTGTAAATTATCGATAGTCCATATCTCGGAAACTACAAGAGATAATGCAATTTGGCAACCGGCAATGTAATTAGCATGCCGAATATTACTTGGAATGTGAATTGGAACGAAATCGCCAATAGATAAGACCATTTTACAATTTGGGCCCAAGTTAGAAGCAGAGCCTAAGGTGTAAATTATCGATAGTCCATATCTCGGAAACTATAAGAGATAATGCAATTTGGCAACCGGCAATGTAATTAGCATGCCGAATATTACTTGGAATGTGAATTGGAACGAAATCGGCAATAGATAAGACCATTTTACAATTTGGGCCCAAGTTAGAAGCAGAGCCTAAGATGTAAATTATCGATAGTCCATATCTCGGAAACTATAAGAGATAATGCAATTTGGCAACCGGCAATGTAATTAGCATGCCGAATATTACTTGGAATGTGAATTGGAACGAAATCGGCAATAGATAAGACCATTTTTCAATTTGGGCCCAAGTTAGAAGCAGAGCCTAAGATGTAAATAATCGATAGTCCATATCTCGGAAACTATAAGAGATAATGCAATTTAGCAACCGGCAATGTAATTAGCATGCCGAATATTACTTGGAATGTGAATTGGAACGAAATCGCCAATAGATAAGACCATTTTACAATTTGGGCCCAAGTTAGAAGCAGAGCCTAAGGTGTAAATTATCCATAGTCCATATCTCGGAAACTATAAGAGATAATGCAATTTGGCAACCGGCAATGTAATTAGCATGCCGAATATTACTTGGAATGTGAATTGGAACGAAATCGCCAATAGATAAGACCATTTTACAATTTGGGCCCAAGTTAGAAGCAGAGCCTAAGGTGTAAATTATCGATAGTCCATATCTCGGAAACTATAAGAGATAATGCAATTTGGCAACCGGCAATGTAATTGGCATGCCGAATATTACTTGGAATGTGAATTGGAACGAAATCGCCAATAGATAAGACCATTTTACAATTTGGGCCCAAGTTAGAAGCAGAGCCTAAGGTGTAAATTATCCATAGTCCATATCTCGGAAACTATAAGAGATAATGCAATTTGGCAACCGGCAATGTAATGAGCATGCCGAATATTACTTGGAATGTGAATTGGAACGAAATCGCCAATAGATAAGACCATTTTACAATTTGGACCCAAGTTAGAAGCAGAGCCTAAGGTGTAAATTATCGATAGTCCATATCTCGGAAACTATAAGAGATAATGCAATTTGGCAACCGGCAATGTAATTAGCATGCCGAATATTACTTGGAATATGAATTGGAACGAAATCGCCAATAGATAAGACCATATTACAATTTGGGCCCAAGTTAGAAGCAGAGCCTAAGGTGTAAATTATCGATAGTCCATATCTCGGAAACTATAAGAGATAATGCAATTTGGCAACCGGCAATGTAATTAGCATGCTGAATATTACTTGGAATGTGAATTGGAACGAAATCGCCAATAGATAAGACCATTTTACAATTTGGGCCCAAGTTAGAAGCAGAGCCTAAGGTGTAAATTATCGATAGTCCATATCTCGGAAACTATAAGAGATAATGCAATTTGGCAACCGGCAATGTAATTAGCATGCCGAATATTACTTGGAATGTGAATTGGAACGAAATCGCCAATAGATAAGACCATATTACAATTTGGGCCCAAGTTAGAAGCAGAGCCTAAGGTGTAAATTATCGATAGTCCATATCTCGGAAACTATAAGAGATAATGCAATTTGGCAACCGGCAATGTAATTAGCATGCCGAATATTACTTGGAATGTGAATTGGAACGAAATCGCCAATAGATAAGACCATTTTACAATTTGGGCCCAAGTTAGAAGCAGAGCCTAAGGTGTAAATTATCGATAGTCCCATATCTCGGAAACTATAAGAGATAATGCAATTTGGCAACCGGCAATATAATTAGCATGCCGAATATTTACTTGGAATGTGAATTGGAACGAAATCGCCAATAGATAAGACCATTTTACAATTTGGGCCCAAGTTAGAAGCAGAGCCTAAGGTGTAAATTATCGATAGTCCATATCTCGGAAACTATAAGAGATAATTCAATTTGGCCACCGGCAATGTAATTAGCATGCCGAATATTACTTGGAATGTGAATTGGAACGAAATCGCCAATAGATAAGACCATTTTACAATTTGGGCCCAAGTTAGAAGCAGAGCCTAAGGTGTAAATTATCGATAGCCCATATCTCGGAAACTATTAAGAGATAATGCAATTTGGCAACCGGCAATGTAATTAGCATGCCGAATATTACTTGGAATGTGAATTGGAACGAAATCGCCAATAGATAAGGCCATTTTACAATTTGGGCCCAAGTTAGAAGCAGAGCCTAAGGTGTAAATTATCGATAGTCCATATCTCGGAAAACTATAAGAGATAATGCAATTTGGCAACCGGCAATGTAATTAGCATGCCGAATATTACATGGAATGTGAATTGGAACGAAATCGCCAATAGATAAGACCATTTTACAATTTGGGCCCAAGTTAGAAGCAGAGCCTAAGGTGTAAATTATCGATAGTCCATATCTCGGAAACTATAAGAGATAATGCAATTTGGCAACCGGCAATGTAATTAGCATGCCGAATATTACTTGGAAAGTGAATTGGAACGAAATCGCCAATAGATAAGACCATTTTACAATTTGAGCCCAAGTTAGAAGCAGAGCCTAAGGTGTAAATTATCGACAGTCCATATCTCGGAGCTATAAGAGATAATGCAATTTGGCAACCGGCAATGCAATTAGCATGCCGAATATTACTTGGAATGTGAATTGGAACGAAATCGCCAATAGATAAGACCATTTTACAATTTGAGCCCAAGTTAGAAGCAGAGCCTAAGGTGTAAATTATCGATAGTCCATATCTCGGAAACTGTAAGAGATAATGCAATTTGGCAACCGGCAATGTAATTAGCATGCCGAATATTACTTGGAGAGTGAATTGGAACGAAATCGCCAACCAGATAAGACCATTTTACAATTTGGGCCCAAGTTAGAAGCAGAGGCTGAGGTGTAAATTATCGATAGTCCATATCTCGGAAACTATAAGAGATAATGCAATTTGGCAACCGGCAATGTAATTTGCATGCCGAATATTACTTGGAAAGTGAATTGGAACGAAATCACCAATAGATAAGACCATTTTACAATTTGGGCCCAAGTTAGAAGCAGAGCCTAAGGTGTAAATTAATCGATAGTCCATATCTCGGAAACTATAAGAGGTAATGCAATTTGGCAACCGGCAATGTAATTAGCATGCCGAATTTACTTGGAATGTGAAATTGGAACGATATCGCCAATAGATAAGACCATTTTACAATTTGGGCCCAAGTTAGAAGCAGAGCCTAAGATGTAAATAATCCATAGTCCATATCTCGGAAACTATAAGAGATAATGCAATTTGGCAACTGGCAATGTAATTAGCATGCCGAATATTACTTGGAATGTGAATTGGAACGAAATCCGCCAATAGATAAGACCATTTTACAATTTGGGCCCAAGTTAGAAGCAGAGCCTAAGGTGTAAATTATCGATAGTCCATATCTCGGAAACTATAAGAGATAATGCAATTTGGCAACCGGCAATGTAATTAGCATGCCGAATACTACTTGGAATGTGAATTGGAACGAAATCGCCAATAGATAAGACCATTTTACAATTTGGGCCCAAGTTAGAAGCAGAGCCTAAGGTGTAAATTATCGATAGTCCATATCTCGGGAAACTATAAGAGATAATTCAATTTGGCAACCGGCAATGTAATTAGCATGCCGAATATTACTTGGAATGTGAATTGGAACGAAATCGCCATAGATAAGACCATTTTACAATTTGGGGCAAAAGTTAGAAGCAGAGCCTAAGGTGGTAAATTATCGATAGTCCATATCTCGGAAACTATAAGAGATAATGCAATTTGTGCAACCGGCAATGTAATTAGCATGCCGAGTATTACTTGGAATGTGAATTGGAACGAAATCGCCAATAGATAAGACGATTTTACAATTTGGGCCCAAGTTAGAAGCAGAGCCTAAGGTGTAAATTATCGATAGTCCATATCTCGGAAACTATAAAGAGATAATGCAATTTGGCAACCGGCAATGTAATTAGCATGCCGAATATTACTTGGAATGTGAATTGGAACGAAATCGCCAATAGATAAGACCATTTTACAATTTGGGCCCAAGTTAGAAGCAGAGCCCTAAGGTGTAAATTATCGATAGTCCATATCTCGGAAACTATAAAAGATAATGCAATTTGGCAATCGGCAATGTAATTAGCATGCCCGAATATTACTTGGAATGTGAATTGGAACGAAATCGCCAATAGATAAGACCATTTTACAATTTGGGCCCAAGTTAGAAGCAGAGACCTAAGGTGTAAATTATCGATAGTCCATATCTCGGAAACTATAAGAGATAATGCAATTTTGGCAACCGGCAATTGTAATTAGCATGCCGAATATTACTTGGAATGTGAATTGGAACGAAATCGCCAATAGATAAGACCATTTTACAATTTGGGCCCAAGTTAGAAGCAGAGCCTAAGGTGTAAATTATCGATAGTCCATATCTCGGAAACTATAAGAGATAATGCAATTTGGCAACCGGTAATGTAATTAGCATGCCGAATATTACTTGGAATGTGAAATTGGAACGAAATCGCCAATAGGTAAGACCATTTTACAATTTGGGCCCAAGTTAGAAGCAGAGCCTAAAGTGTAAATTATCGATAGTCCATATCTCGGAAACTATAAGAGATAATTCAATTTGGCAACCGGCAATGTAATTAGCATTGCCGGATATTACTTGGAATGTGAATTGGAACGAAATCGCCAATAGATAAGACCATTTTACAATTTGGGCCCAAGTTAGAAGCAGAGCCTAAGGTGTAAATTATCGATAGTCCCATATCTCGGAAACTATAAGAGATAATGCAATTGGCAACCGGCAATGTAATTAGCATGCCGAATATTATTTGGAATGTGAATTGGAACGAAATCGCCAATAGATAAGGCGATTTTACAATTTGGGCCCAAGTTAGAAGCAGAGCCTAAGGTGTAAATTATCGATAGTCCCATATCTCGGAAACTACAAGAGATAATGCAATTTGGCAACCGGCAATGTAATTAGCATGCCGAATATTACTTGGAATGTGAATTGGAATGAAATCGCCAATAGATAAGACCATTTTATTATTTGGGCCCAAGTTAGAAGCAGAGCCTAAGGTGTAAATTATCGATAGTCCCATATCTCGGAAACTATAAGAGATAATGCAATTTGGCAACCGGCAAATGTAATTAGCATGCCGAATATTACTTGGAATGTGAATTGGAACGAAATCGGCAATAGATAAGACCATTTTACAATTTGGGCCCAAGTTAGAAGCAGAAGCCTAAGATGTAAATTATCGATAGTCCATATCTCGGAAACTATAAGAGATAATGCAATTTAGCAACCGGCAATGTAATTAGCATGCCGAATATTACTTGGAATGTGAATTGGAACGAAATCGCCAATAGATAAGACCATTTTACAAGTTTGGGCCCAAGTTAGAAGCAGAGCCTAAGGTGTAAATTATCGATAGTCCATATACTCGGAATCTATAAGAGATAATGCAATTTGGCAACCGGCAATGTAATTAGCATGCCGAATATTACCTGGAATGTGAATTGGAACGAAAATCGCCAATAGGTAAGACCATTTTACAATTTGGGCCCAAGTTAGAAGCAGAGCCTAAGGTGTAAATTATCGATAGTCCATATCTCGGAAACTATAAGAGATAATTCAATTTGGCAACCGGCAATGTAATTAGCATGCCGGATATTACTTGGAATGTGAATTGGAACGAAATCGCCAATAGATAAGACCATTTTACAATTTGGGCCCAAGTTAGAAGCAGAGCCTAAGGTGTAAATTACCGATAGTCCATATCTCGGAAACTATAAGAGATAATGCAATTTGGCAACCGGCAATGTAATTAGCATGCCGAATATTACTTGGAATGTGAATTGGAACGAAATCGCCAATAGATAAGACGATTTTACAATTTGGGCCCAAGTTAGAAGCAGAGCCTAAGGTGTAAATTATCGATAGTCCATATCTCGGAAACTATAAGAGATAATGCAATTTGGCAACCGGCAATGTAATTAGCATGCCGAATATTACTTGGAATGTGAATTGGAACGAAATCGCCAATAGAGAAGACCATTTTACAATTTGGGCCCAAGTTAGAAGCAGAGCCTAAGGTGTAAATTATCGATAGTCCATATCTCGGAAACTATAAGAGATAATGCAATTTGGCAACCGGCAATGTAATTAGCATGCCGAATATTACTTGGAATGTGAATTGGAACGAAATCGCCAATAGATAAGACCATTTTACAATTTTAGCCCAAGTTAGAAGCAGAGCCTAAGGTGTAAATTATCGATAGTCCATATCTCGGAAACTATAAGAGATAATGCAATTTGGCAACCGGCAATGTAATTAGCATGCCGAATATTACTTTGGAATGTGAATTGGAACGAAATCGCCAATAGATAAGACCATTTTACAATTTGGGCCCAAGTTAGAAGCAGAGCCTAAGGTGTAAATTATCCATAGTCCATATCTCGGAAACTATAAGAGATAACGCAATTTGGGCAACCGGCAATGTAATTAGCATGCCGAATATTACTTGGAATGTGAATTGGAACGAAATCGCCAATAGATAAGACCATTTTACAATTTGGGCCCCAAATTAGAAGCAGAGCCTAAGGTGTAAATTATTGATAGTCCATATCTCGGAAACTATAAGAGATAATGCAATTTCGCAACCGGCAATGTAATTAGCATGCCGAATATTACTTGGAGTGTGAATCGGAACGAAATCGCCAATAGATAAGACCATTTTACAATTTGGGCCCAAGTTAGAAGCAGAGCCTAAGGTGTAAATTATCGATAGTCCGTATCTCGGAAACTATAAGAGATAATGCAATTTGGCAACCGGCAATGTAATTAGCATGCCGAATATTACTTGGAATGTGAATTGGAACGAAATAGCCAATAGATAAGACCATTTTACAATTTGGGCCCAAGTTAGAAGCAGAGCCTAAGGTGTAAATTATCGATAGTCCATATCTCGGAAACTATAAGAGATAATGCAATTTGGCAACCGGCAGTGTAATTAGCATGCCGAATATTACTTGGAATGTGAATTGGAACGAAATCGCCAATAGATAAGACCATTTTACAATTTGGGCCCAAGTTAGAAGCAGAGCCTAAGGTGTAAATTATCGATAGTCCATATTTCGGAAACTATAAGAGATAATGCAATTTGGCAACCGGCAATGTAATTAGCATGCCGAATATTACTTGGAATGTGAATTGGAACGAAATCGCCAATAGATAAGACCATTTTACAATTTGGGCCCAAGTTAGAAGCAGAGCCTAAGGTGTAAATTATCGATAGTCCATATCTCGGAAACTATAAGAGATAATGCAATTTGGCAACCGGCAATGTAATTAGCATGCCGAATATTACTTGGAATGTGAATTGGAACGAAATCGCCAATAGATAAGACCATATTATAATTTGGGCCCAAGTTAGAAGCAGAGCCTAAGGTGTAAATTATCGATAGTCCATATCTCGGAAACTATAAGAGATAATGCAATTTGGCAACCGGCAATGTAATTAGCATGCCGAATATTACTTGGAATGTGAATTGGAACGAAATCGCCAATAGATAAGACCATTTTACAATTTGGGCCCAAGTTAGAAGCAGAGCCTAAGGTGTAAATTATCGATAGTCCATATCTCGGAAACTATAAGAGATAATGCAATTTGGCAACCGGCAATGTAATTAGCATGCCGAATATTACTTGGAATGTGAATTGGAACGAAATCGCCTATAGGTAAGACCATTTTACAATTTGGGCCCAAGTTAGAAGCAGAGCCTAAGGTGTAAATTATCGATAGTCCTTATCTCGGAAACTATAAGAGATAATGCAATTTGGCAACCGGCAATGTAATTAGCATGCCGAATACCACTTGGAATATGAATTGGAACGAAATCGCCAATAGATAAGACCATTTTACAATTTGGGCCCAAGTTAGAAGCAGAGCCTAAGGTTAAAAATAATCGATAGTCCATATCTCGGAAACTATAAGAGATAATGCAATTTGGGAACCGGCAATGTAATTAGCATGCCGAATATTACTTGGAATGTGAATTGGAACGAAATCGCCAATAGAGAAGACCATTTTACAATTTGGGCCCAAGTTAGAAGCAGAGCCTAAGGTGTAAATTATCGATAGTCCATATCTCGGAAACTATAAGAGATAATGCAATTTGGCAACCGGCAATGTAATTAGCATGCTGAATATTACTTGGAATGTGAATTGGAACGAAATCGCCAATAGATAAGACCATTTTACAATTTGGGCCCAAGTTAGAAGCAGAGCCTAAGGTGTAAATTATCGATAGTCCATATCTCGGAAACTATAAGAGATAATGCAATTTGGCAAATGGCAATGTAATTAGCATGCCGAATATTACTAGGAATGTGAATTGGAACGAAATCGCCAATAGATAAGACCATTTTACAATTTGGGCCCAAGTTAGAAGCAGAGCCTAAGGTGTAAATTATCCATAGTCCATATCTCGGAAACTATAAGAGATAATGCAATTTGGCAACCGGCAATGTAATTAGCATGCCGAATATTACTTGGAATGTGAATTGGAACGAAATCGCCAATAGATAAGACCATTTTACAATTTGGGCCCAAGTTAGAAGCAGAGCCTAAGGTGTAATTTATCGATAGTCCATATCTCGGAAACTATAAGAGATAATGCAATTTGGCAACCGGCAATGTAATTAGCATGCCGAATATTACTTGGAATGTGAATTGGAACGAAATCGCCAATAGATAAGACCATTTTACAATTTGGGCCCAAGTTAGAAGCAGAGCCTAAGGTGTAAATTATCGATAGTCCATATCTCGGAAACTATAAGAGATAATGCAATTTGGCAACCGGCAATGTAATTAGCATGCCGAATATTACTTGGAATGTGAATTTGAACGAAATCGCCAATAAATAAGACCATTTTACAATTTGGGCCCAAGTTAGAAGCAGAGCCTAAGGTGTAAATTATCGATAGTCCATATCTCGGAAACTATAAGAGATAATGAAATTTGGCAACCGGCAATGTAATTAGCATGCCGAATATTACTTGGAATGTGAATTGGAACGAAATCGCCAATAGATAAGACGATTTTACAATTTGGGCCCAAGTTAGAAGCAGAGCCTAAGGTGTAAATTATCGATAGTCCATATCTCGGAAACTAAAAGAGATAATGCAATTTGGCAACCGGCAATGTAATTAGCATGCCGAATATTACTTGGAATGTGAATTGGAACGAAATCGCCAATAGATAAGACCATTTTACAATTTGGGCCCAAGTTAGAAGCAGAGCCTAAGGTGTAAATTATCGATAGTCCATATCTCGGAAACTATAAGAGATAATGCAGTTTCGCAACCGGCAATGTAATTAGCATGCCGAATATTACTTGGAATGTGAATTGGGACGAAATCGCCAATAGATAAGACCATTTTACAATTTGGGCCCAAGTTAGAAGCAGAGCCTAAGGTGTAAATTATCGATAGTCCATATCTCGGAAACTATAAGAGATAATGCAACTTGGCAACCGGCAATGTAATTAGCATGCCGAATATTACTTGGAATGTGAATTGGAACGAAATCGCCAATAGATAAGACCATTTTACAATTTGGGCCCAAGTTAGAAGCAGAGCCTAAGGTGTAAATTATCGATAGTCCATATCTCGGAAACTATAAGAGATAATGCAATTTGGCAACCGGCAATGTAATTAGCATGCCGAATATTACTTGGAATGTGAATTGGAATGTAATCGCCAATAGATAAGACCATTTTACAATTTGGGCCCAAGTTAGAAGCAGAGCCTAAGGTGTAAATTATCGATAGTCCATATCTCGGAAACTATAATAGATAATGCAATTTGGCAACCGGCAATGTAATTAGCATGCCGAATATTACTTGGAATGTGAATTGGAACGAAATCGCCAATAGATAAGACGATTTTACAATTTGGGCCCAAGTTAGAAGCAGAGACTAAGGTGTAAATTACCGATAGTCCATATCTCGGAAACTATAAGAGATAATGCAATTTGGCAACCGGCAATGTAATTAGCATGCCGAATATTACTTGGTATGTGAATTGGAACGAAATCGCCAATAGATTAGACCATTTTACAATTTGGGCCCAAGTTAGAAGCAGAGCCTAAGGTGTAAATTATCGATAGTCCATATCTCGGAAACTATAAGAGATAATGCAATTTGGCAACCGGCAATGTAATTAGCATGCCGAATATTACTTGGAATGTGAATTGGAATGAAATCGCCAATAGATAAGACTATTTTACAATTTGTGCCCAAGTTAGAAGCAGAGCCTAAGGTGTAAATTATCCATAGTCCATATCTCGGGAACTATAAGAGATAATGCAATTTGGCAACTGGCAATGTAATTAGCATGCCGAATATTACTTGGAATGTGAATTGGGACGAAATCGCCAATAGATAAGACCATTTTACAATTTGGGCCCAAGTTAGAAGCAGAGCCTAAGGTGTAAATTATCGATATTCCATATCTCGGAAACTATAAGAGATAATGCAATTTGGCAACCGGCAATGTAATTAGCATGCCGAATACTACATGGAATGTGAATTGGAACGAAATCGTCAATAGATAAGACCATTTTACAGTTTGGGCCCAAGTTAGAAGCAGAGCCTAAGGTTAAAAATAATCGATAGTCCATATCTCGGAAACTATAAGAGATAATGCAATTTGGGAACCGGCAATGTAATTAGCATGCGGAATATTACTTGGAATGTGAATTGGAACGAAATCGCCAATAGATAAGACCATTTTACAATTTGGGCCCAAGTTAGAAGCAGAGCCTAAGGTGTAAATTATCGATAGTCCATATCTCGGAAACTATAAGAGATAATGCAACTTGGCCACCGGCAATGTAATTAGCATGCCGAATATTACTTGGAATGTGAATTGGAAGGAAATCGCCAATAGGTAAGACCATTTTACAATTTGGGCCCAAGTTAGAAGCAGAGCCTAAGGTGTAAATTATCGATAGTCCATATCTCGGAAACTATAGGAGATAATTCAATTTGGTAACCGGCAATGTAATTAGCATGCCGAATACTACTTGGAATGTGAATTGGAACGAAATCGCCAATAGATAAGACCATTTTACAGTTTGGGCCCAAGTTAGAAGCAGAGCCTAAGGTTAAAAATAATCGATAGTCCATATCTCGGAAACTATAAGAGATAATGCAATTTGGGAACCGGCAATGTAATTAGCATGCCGAATATTACTTGGAGTGTGAATTGGAACGAAATCGCCAATAGATAAGACCATTTTACAATTTGGGCCCAAGTTAGAAGCAGAGCCTAAGGTGTAAATTATCGATAGTCCATATCTCGGAAACTATAAGAGATAATGCAATTTGGGAACCGGCAATGTAATTAGCATGCCGAATATTACTTGGAATGTGAATTGGAACGAAATCGCCAATAGATAAGACCATTTTACAATTTGGGCCCAAGTTAGAAGCAGAGCCTAAGGTGTAAATTATCGATAGTCCATATCTCGGAAACTATAAGAGATAATGCAATTTGGCAACCGGCAATGTAATTAGCATGCCGAATATTACTTGGAATGTAAATTGGAACGAAATCGCCAATAGATAAGACCATTTTACAATTTGGGCCCAAGTTAGAAGCAGAGCCTAAAGTGTAAATTATCCATAGTCCATATCTCGGAAACTATAAGAGATAATGCAATTTGGCAACCGGCAATGTAATTAGCATGCCGAATATTACTTGGAATGTGAATTGGAACGAAATCGCCAATAGATAAGACCATTTTACAATTTGGGCCCAAGTTAGAAGCAGAGCCTAAGGTGTAAATAATCGATAGTCCATATCTCGGAAACTATAAGAGATAATGCAATTTGGCAACCGGCAATGTAATTAGCATGCCGAATACTACTTGGAATGTGAATTGGAACGAAATCGCCAATAGATAAGACCATTTTACAATTTGGGCCCAAGTTAGAAGCAGAGCCTAAGGTGTAAATTATCGATAGTCCATATCTCGGAAACTATAAGAGATAATTCAATTTGGCAACCGGCAATGTAATTAGCATGCCGAATATTACTTGGAATGTGAATTGGAACGAAATCGCCAATAGATAAGACCATTTTACAATTTGGGCAAAAGTTAGAAGCAGAGCCTAAGGTGTAAATTATCGATAGTCCATATCTCGGAAACTATAAGAGATAATGCAATTTGGCAACCGGCAATGTAATTAGCATGCCGAGTATTACTTGGAATGTGAATTGGAACGAAATCGCCAATAGATAAGACGATTTTACAATTTGGGCCCAAGTTAGAAGCAGAGCCTAAGGTGTAAATTATCGATAGTCCATATCTCGGAAACTATAAGAGATAATGCAATTTGGCAACCGGCAATGTAATTAGCATGCCGAATATTACTTGGAATGTGAATTGGAACGAAATCGCCAATAGATAAGACCATTTTACAATTTGGGCAAAAGTTAGAAGCAGAGCCTAAGGTGTAAATTATCGATAGTCCATATCTCGGAAACTATAAGAGATAATGCAATTTGGCAACCGGCAATGTAATTAGCATGCCGAATATTACTTGGAATGTGAATTGGAACGAAATCGCCAATAGATAAGGCGATTTTACAATTTGGGCCCAAGTTAGAAGCAGAGCCTAAGGTGTAAATTATCGATAGTCCATATCTCGGAAACTACAAGAGATAATGCAATTTGGCAACCGGCAATGTAATTAGCATGCCGAATATTACTTGGAATGTGAATTGGAACGAAATCGCCAATAGATAAGACCATTTTACAATTTGGGCCCAAGTTAGAAGCAGAGCCTAAGGTGTAAATTATCGATAGTCCATATCTCGGAAACTATAAGAGATAATGCAATTTGGCAACCGGCAATGTAATTAGCATGCCGAATATTACTTGGAATGTGAATTGGAACGAAATCGGCAATAGATAAGACCATTTTACAATTTGGGCCCAAGTTAGAAGCAGAGCCTAAGATGTAAATTATCGATAGTCCATATCTCGGAAACTATAAGAGATAATGCAATTTGGCAACCGGCAATGTAATTAGCATGCCGAATATTACTTGGAATGTGAATTGGAACGAAATCGGCAATAGATAAGACCATTTTTCAATTTGGGCCCAAGTTAGAAGCAGAGCCTAAGATGTAAATAATCGATAGTCCATATCTCGGAAACTATAAGAGATAATGCAATTTAGCAACCGGCAATGTAATTAGCATGCCGAATATTACTTGGAATGTGAATTGGAACGAAATCGCCAATAGATAAGACCATTTTACAATTTGGGCCCAAGTTAGAAGCAGAGCCTAAGGTGTAAATTATCCATAGTCCATATCTCGGAAACTATAAGAGATAATGCAATTTGGCAACCGGCAATGTAATGAGCATGCCGAATATTACTTGGAATGTGAATTGGAACGAAATCGCCAATAGATAAGACCATTTTACAATTTGGGCCCAAGTTAGAAGCAGAGCCTAAGGTGTAAATTATCGATAGTCCATATCTCGGAAACTATAAGAGATAATGCAATTTGGCAACCGGCAATGTAATTAGCATGCCGAATATTACTTGGAATATGAATTGGAACGAAATCGCCAATAGATAAGACCATATTACAATTTGGGCCCAAGTTAGAAGCAGAGCCTAAGGTGTAAATTATCGATAGTCCATATCTCGGAAACTATAAGAGATAATGCAATTTGGCAACCGGCAATGTAATTAGCATGCCGAATATTACTTGGAATGTGAATTGGAACGAAATCGCCAATAGATAAGACCATATTACAATTTGGGCCCAAGTTAGAAGCAGAGCCTAAGGTGTAAATTATCGATAGTCCATATCTCGGAAACTATAAGAGATAATGCAATTTGGCAACCGGCAATGTAATTAGCATGCCGAATATTAATTGGAATGTGAATTGGAACGAAATCGCCAATAGATAAGACCATTTTACAATTTGGGCCCAAGTTAGAAGCAGAGCCTAAGGTGTAAATTATCGATAGTCCATATCTCGGAAACTATAAGAGATAATGCAATTTGGCAACCGGCAATGTAATTAGCATGCCGAATATTACTTGGAATGTGAATTGGAACGAAATCGCCAATAGATAAGACCATTTTACAATTTGGGCCCAAGTTAGAAGCAGAGCCTAAGGTGTAAATTATCGATAGTCCATATCTCGGAAACTATAAGAGATAATTCAATTTGGCCACCGGCAATGTAATTAGCATGCCGAATATTACTTGGAATGTGAATTGGAACGAAATCGCCAATAGATAAGACCATTTTACAATTTGGGCCCAAGTTAGAAGCAGAGCCTAAGGTGTAAATTATCGATAGTCCATATCTCGGAAACTATAAGAGATAATGCAATTTGGCAACCGGCAATGTAATTAGCATGCCGAATATTACTTGGAATGTGAATTGGAACGAAATCGCCAATAGATAAGGCCATTTTACAATTTGGGCCCAAGTTAGAAGCAGAGCCTAAGGTGTAAATTATCGATAGTCCATATCTCGGAAACTATAAGAGATAATGCAATTTGGCAACCGGCAATGTAATTAGCATGCCGAATATTACTTGGAATGTGAATTGGAACGAAATCGCCAATAGATAAGACCATTTTACAATTTGGGCCCAAGTTAGAAGCAGAGCCTAAGGTGTAAATTATCGATAGTCCATATCTCGGAAACTATAAGAGATAATGCAATTTGGCAACCGGCAATGTAATTAGCATGCCGAATATTACTTGGAAAGTGAACTGGAACGAAATCGCCAATAGATAAGACCATTTTACAATTTGGGCCCAAGTTAGAAGCAGAGCCTAAGGTGTAAATTATCGACAGTCCATATCTCGGAAGCTATAAGAGATAATGCAATTTGGCAACCGGCAATGCAATTAGCATGCCGAATATTACTTGGAATGTGAATTGGAACGAAATCGCCAATAGATAAGACCATTTTACAATTTGAGCCCAAGTTAGAAGCAGAGCCTAAGGTGTAAATTATCGATAGTCCATATCTCGGAAACTGTAAGAGATAATGCAATTTGGCAACCGGCAATGTAATTAGCATGCCGAATATTACTTGGAGAGTGAATTGGAACGAAATCGCCAATAGATAAGACCATTTTACAATTTGGGCCCAAGTTAGAAGCAGAGGCTGAGGTGTAAATTATCGATAGTCCATATCTCGGAAACTATAAGAGATAATGCAATTTGGCAACCGGCAATGTAATTTGCATGCCGAATATTACTTGGAAAGTGAATTGGAACGAAATCACCAATAGATAAGACCATTTTACAATTTGGGCCCAAGTTAGAAGCAGAGCCTAAGGTGTAAATTATCGATAGTCCATATCTCGGAAACTATAAGAGGTAATGCAATTTGGCAACCGGCAATGTAATTAGCATGCCGAATGTTACTTGGAATGTGAATTGGAACGATATCGCCAATAGATAAGACCATTTTACAATTTGGGCCCAAGTTAGAAGCAGAGCCTAAGATGTAAATAATCCATAGTCCATATCTCGGAAACTATAAGAGATAATGCAATTTGGCAACTGGCAATGTAATTAGCATGCCGAATATTACTTGGAATGTGAATTGGAACGAAATCGCCAATAGATAAGACCATTTTACAATTTGGGCCCAAGTTAGAAGCAGAGCCTAAGGTGTAAATTATCGATAGTCCATATCTCGGAAACTATAAGAGATAATGCAATTTGGCAACCGGCAATGTAATTAGCATGCCGAATACTACTTGGAATGTGAATTGGAACGAAATCGCCAATAGATAAGACCATTTTACAATTTGGGCCCAAGTTAGAAGCAGAGCCTAAGGTGTAAATTATCGATAGTCCATATCTCGGAAACTATAAGAGATAATTCAATTTGGCAACCGGCAATGTAATTAGCATGCCGAATATTACTTGGAATGTGAATTGGAACGAAATCGCCAATAGATAAGACCATTTTACAATTTGGGCAAAAGTTAGAAGCAGAGCCTAAGGTGTAAATTATCGATAGTCCATATCTCGGAAACTATAAGAGATAATGCAATTTGGCAACCGGCAATGTAATTAGCATGCCGAGTATTACTTGGAATGTGAATTGGAACGAAATCGCCAATAGATAAGACGATTTTACAATTTGGGCCCAAGTTAGAAGCAGAGCCTAAGGTGTAAATTATCGATAGTCCATATCTCGGAAACTATAAGAGATAATGCAATTTGGCAACCGGCAATGTAATTAGCATGCCGAATATTACTTGGAATGTGAATTGGAACGAAATCGCCAATAGATAAGACCATTTTACAATTTGGGCCCAAGTTAGAAGCAGAGCCTAAGGTGTAAATTATCGATAGTCCATATCTCGGAAACTATAAAAGATAATGCAATTTGGCAATCGGCAATGTAATTAGCATGCCGAATATTACTTGGAATGTGAATTGGAACGAAATCGCCAATAGATAAGACCATTTTACAATTTGGGCCCAAGTTAGAAGCAGAGCCTAAGGTGTAAATTATCGATAGTCCATATCTCGGAAACTATAAGAGATAATGCAATTTGGCAACCGGCAATGTAATTAGCATGCCGAATATTACTTGGAATGTGAATTGGAACGAAATCGCCAATAGATAAGACCATTTTACAATTTGGGCCCAAGTTAGAAGCAGAGCCTAAGATGTAAATAATCGATAGTCCATATCTCGGAAGCTATAAGAGATAATGCAATTTGGCAACCGGCAATGTAATTAGCATGCCGAATATTACTTGGAATGTGAATTGGAACGAAATCGCCAATAGATAAGACCATTTTACAATTTGGGCCCAAGTTAGAAGCAGAGCCTAAGGTGTAAATTATCGATAGTCCATATCTCGGAAACTATAAGAGATAATGCAATTTGGCAACCGGCAATGTAATTAGCATGCCGAATATTACTTGGAATGTGAATTGGAACGAAATCGCCAATAGGTAAGACCATTTTACAATTTGGGCCCAAGTTAGAAGCAGAGCCTAAAGTGTAAATTATCGATAGTCCATATCTCGGAAACTATAAGAGATAATGCAATTTGGCAACCGGCAATGTAATTAGCATGCCGAATATTACTTGGAATGTAAATTGGAACGAAATCGCCAATAGATAAGACCATTTTACAATTTGGGCCCAAGTTAGAAGCAGAGGCTAAGGTGTAAATTATCCATAGTCCATATCTCGGAAACTATAAGAGATAATGCAATTTGGCAACCGGCAATGTAATTAGCATGCCGAATATTACTTGGAATGTGAATTGGAACGAAATCGCCAATAGATAAGGCCATTTTACAATTTGGGCCCAAGTTAGAAGCAGAGCCTAAGGTGTAAATAATCGATAGTCCATATCTCGGAAACTATAAGAGATAATGCAATTTGGCAACCGGCAATGTAATTAGCATGCCGAATACTACTTGGAATGTGAATTGGAACGAAATCGCCAATAGATAAGACCATTTTACAATTTGGGCCCAAGTTAGAAGCAGAGCCTAAGGTGTAAATTATCGATAGTCCATATCTCGGAAACTATAAGAGATAATGCAATTTGGCAACCGGCAATGTAATTAGCATGCCGAATATTACTTGGAATGTGAATTGGAACGAAATCGCCAATAGATAAGGCGATTTTACAATTTGGGCCCAAGTTAGAAGCAGAGCCTAAGGTGTAAATTATCGATAGTCCATATCTCGGAAACTACAAGAGATAATGCAATTTGGCAACCGGCAATGTAATTAGCATGCCGAATATTACTTGGAATGTGAATTGGAACGAAATCGGCAATAGATAAGACCATTTTACAATTTGGGCCCAAGTTAGAAGCAGAGCCTAAGATGTAAATTATCGATAGTCCATATCTCGGAAACTATAAGAGATAATGCAATTTGGCAACCGGCAATGTAATTAGCATGCCGAATATTACTTGGAATGTGAATTGGAACGAAATCGGCAATAGATAAGACCATTTTTCAATTTGGGCCCAAGTTAGAAGCAGAGCCTAAGATGTAAATAATCGATAGTCCATATCTCGGAAACTATAAGAGATAATGCAATTTAGCAACCGGCAATGTAATTAGCATGCCGAATATTACTTGGAATGTGAATTGGAACGAAATCGCCAATAGATAAGACCATTTTACAATTTGGGCCCAAGTTAGAAGCAGAGCCTAAGGTGTAAATTATCCATAGTCCATATCTCGGAAACTATAAGAGATAATGCAATTTGGCAACCGGCAATGTAATTAGCATGCCGAATATTACTTGGAATGTGAATTGGAACGAAATCGCCAATAGATAAGACCATTTTACAATTTGGGCCCAAGTTAGAAGCAGAGCCTAAGGTGTAAATTATCGATAGTCCATATCTCGGAAACTATAAGAGATAATGCAATTTGGCAACCGGCAATGTAATTGGCATGCCGAATATTACTTGGAATGTGAATTGGAACGAAATCGCCAATAGATAAGACCATTTTACAATTTGGGCCCAAGTTAGAAGCAGAGCCTAAGGTGTAAATTATCGATAGTCCATATCTCGGAAACTATAAGAGATAATGCAATTTGGCAACCGGCAATGTAATTAGCATGCCGAATATTACTTGGAATGTGAATTGGAACGAAATCGCCAATAGATAAGACCATTTTACAATTTGGGCCCAAGTTAGAAGCAGAGCCTAAGGTGTAAATTATCGATAGTCCATATCTCGGAAACTATAAGAGATAATGCAATTTGGCAACCGGCAATATAATTAGCATGCCGAATATTACTTGGAATGTGAATTGGAACGAAATCGCCAATAGATAAGACCATTTTACAATTTGGGCCCAAGTTAGAAGCAGAGCCTAAGGTGTAAATTATCGATAGTCCATATCTCGGAAACTATAAGAGATAATTCAATTTGGCCACCGGCAATGTAATTAGCATGCCGAATATTACTTGGAATGTGAATTGGAACGAAATCGCCAATAGATAAGACCATTTTACAATTTGGGCCCAAGTTAGAAGCAGAGCCTAAGGTGTAAATTATCGATAGCCCATATCTCGGAAACTATAAGAGATAATGCAATTTGGCAACCGGCAATGTAATTAGCATGCCGAATATTACTTGGAATGTGAATTGGAACGAAATCGCCAATAGATAAGGCCATTTTACAATTTGGGCCCAAGTTAGAAGCAGAGCCTAAGGTGTAAATTATCGATAGTCCATATCTCGGAAACTATAAGAGATAATGCAATTTGGCAACCGGCAATGTAATTAGCATGCCGAATATTACATGGAATGTGAATTGGAACGAAATCGCCAATAGATAAGACCATTTAACAATTTGGGCCCAAGTTAGAAGCAGAGCCTAAGGTGTAAATTATCGATAGTCCATATCTCGGAAACTATAAGAGATAATGCAATTTGGCAACCGGCAATGTAATTAGCATGCCGAATATTACTTGGAAAGTGAATTGGAACGAAATCGCCAATAGATAAGACCATTTTACAATTTGAGCCCAAGTTAGAAGCAGAGCCTAAGGTGTAAATTATCGACAGTCCATATCTCGGAAGCTATAAGAGATAATGCAATTTGGCAACCGGCAATGCAATTAGCATGCCGAATATTACTTGGAATGTGAATTGGAACGAAATCGCCAATAGATAAGACCATTTTACAATTTGAGCCCAAGTTAGAAGCAGAGCCTAAGGTGTAAATTATCGATAGTCCATATCTCGGAAACTGTAAGAGATAATGCAATTTGGCAACCGGCAATGTAATTAGCATGCCGAATATTACTTGGAGAGTGAATTGGAACGAAATCGCCAACAGATAAGACCATTTTACAATTTGGGCCCAAGTTAGAAGCAGAGGCTGAGGTGTAAATTATCGATAGTCCATATCTCGGAAACTATAAGAGATAATGCAATTTGGCAACCGGCAATGTAATTTGCATGCCGAATATTACTTGGAAAGTGAATTGGAACGAAATCACCAATAGATAAGACCATTTTACAATTTGGGCCCAAGTTAGAAGCAGAGCCTAAGGTGTAAATTATCGATAGTCCATATCTCGGAAACTATAAGAGGTAATGCAATTTGGCAACCGGCAATGTAATTAGCATGCCGAATATTACTTGGAATGTGAATTGGAACGATATCGCCAATAGATAAGACCATTTTACAATTTGGGCCCAAGTTAGAAGCAGAGCCTAAGATGTAAATAATCCATAGTCCATATCTCGGAAACTATAAGAGATAATGCAATTTGGCAACTGGCAATGTAATTAGCATGCCGAATATTACTTGGAATGTGAATTGGAACGAAATCGCCAATAGATAAGACCATTTTACAATTTGGGCCCAAGTTAGAAGCAGAGCCTAAGGTGTAAATTATCGATAGTCCATATCTCGGAAACTATAAGAGATAATGCAATTTGGCAACCGGCAATGTAATTAGCATGCCGAATACTACTTGGAATGTGAATTGGAACGAAATCGCCAATAGATAAGACCATTTTACAATTTGGGCCCAAGTTAGAAGCAGAGCCTAAGGTGTAAATTATCGATAGTCCATATCTCGGAAACTATAAGAGATAATTCAATTTGGCAACCGGCAATGTAATTAGCATGCCGAATATTACTTGGAATGTGAATTGGAACGAAATCGCCAATAGATAAGACCATTTTACAATTTGGGCAAAAGTTAGAAGCAGAGCCTAAGGTGTAAATTATCGATAGTCCATATCTCGGAAACTATAAGAGATAATGCAATTTGGCAACCGGCAATGTAATTAGCATGCCGAGTATTACTTGGAATGTGAATTGGAACGAAATCGCCAATAGATAAGACGATTTTACAATTTGGGCCCAAGTTAGAAGCAGAGCCTAAGGTGTAAATTATCGATAGTCCATATCTCGGAAACTATAAGAGATAATGCAATTTGGCAACCGGCAATGTAATTAGCATGCCGAATATTACTTGGAATGTGAATTGGAACGAAATCGCCAATAGATAAGACCATTTTACAATTTGGGCCCAAGTTAGAAGCAGAGCCTAAGGTGTAAATTATCGATAGTCCATATCTCGGAAACTATAAAAGATAATGCAATTTGGCAATCGGCAATGTAATTAGCATGCCGAATATTACTTGGAATGTGAATTGGAACGAAATCGCCAATAGATAAGACCATTTTACAATTTGGGCCCAAGTTAGAAGCAGAGCCTAAGGTGTAAATTATCGATAGTCCATATCTCGGAAACTATAAGAGATAATGCAATTTGGCAACCGGCAATGTAATTAGCATGCCGAATATTACTTGGAATGTGAATTGGAACGAAATCGCCAATAGATAAGACCATTTTACAATTTGGGCCCAAGTTAGAAGCAGAGCCTAAGGTGTAAATTATCGATAGTCCATATCTCGGAAACTATAAGAGATAATGCAATTTGGCAACCGGTAATGTAATTAGCATGCCGAATATTACTTGGAATGTGAATTGGAACGAAATCGCCAATAGGTAAGACCATTTTACAATTTGGGCCCAAGTTAGAAGCAGAGCCTAAAGTGTAAATTATCGATAGTCCATATCTCGGAAACTATAAGAGATAATTCAATTTGGCAACCGGCAATGTAATTAGCATGCCGGATATTACTTGGAATGTGAATTGGAACGAAATCGCCAATAGATAAGACCATTTTACAATTTGGGCCCAAGTTAGAAGCAGAGCCTAAGGTGTAAATTATCGATAGTCCATATCTCGGAAACTATAAGAGATAATGCAATTTGGCAACCGGCAATGTAATTAGCATGCCGAATATTATTTGGAATGTGAATTGGAACGAAATCGCCAATAGATAAGGCGATTTTACAATTTGGGCCCAAGTTAGAAGCAGAGCCTAAGGTGTAAATTATCGATAGTCCATATCTCGGAAACTACAAGAGATAATGCAATTTGGCAACCGGCAATGTAATTAGCATGCCGAATATTACTTGGAATGTGAATTGGAATGAAATCGCCAATAGATAAGACCATTTTATTATTTGGGCCCAAGTTAGAAGCAGAGCCTAAGGTGTAAATTATCGATAGTCCATATCTCGGAAACTATAAGAGATAATGCAATTTGGCAACCGGCAATGTAATTAGCATGCCGAATATTACTTGGAATGTGAATTGGAACGAAATCGGCAATAGATAAGACCATTTTACAATTTGGGCCCAAGTTAGAAGCAGAGCCTAAGATGTAAATTATCGATAGTCCATATCTCGGAAACTATAAGAGATAATGCAATTTAGCAACCGGCAATGTAATTAGCATGCCGAATATTACTTGGAATGTGAATTGGAACGAAATCGCCAATAGATAAGACCATTTTACAATTTGGGCCCAAGTTAGAAGCAGAGCCTAAGGTGTAAATTATCGATAGTCCATATCTCGGAATCTATAAGAGATAATGCAATTTGGCAACCGGCAATGTAATTAGCATGCCGAATATTACCTGGAATGTGAATTGGAACGAAATCGCCAATAGGTAAGACCATTTTACAATTTGGGCCCAAGTTAGAAGCAGAGCCTAAGGTGTAAATTATCGATAGTCCATATCTCGGAAACTATAAGAGATAATTCAATTTGGCAACCGGCAATGTAATTAGCATGCCGGATATTACTTGGAATGTGAATTGGAACGAAATCGCCAATAGATAAGACCATTTTACAATTTGGGCCCAAGTTAGAAGCAGAGCCTAAGGTGTAAATTACCGATAGTCCATATCTCGGAAACTATAAGAGATAATGCAATTTGGCAACCGGCAATGTAATTAGCATGCCGAATATTACTTGGAATGTGAATTGGAACGAAATCGCCAATAGATAAGACGATTTTACAATTTGGGCCCAAGTTAGAAGCAGAGCCTAAGGTGTAAATTATCGATAGTCCATATCTCGGAAACTATAAGAGATAATGCAATTTGGCAACCGGCAATGTAATTAGCATGCCGAATATTACTTGGAATGTGAATTGGAACGAAATCGCCAATAGAGAAGACCATTTTACAATTTGGGCCCAAGTTAGAAGCAGAGCCTAAGGTGTAAATTATCGATAGTCCATATCTCGGAAACTATAAGAGATAATGCAATTTGGCAACCGGCAATGTAATTAGCATGCCGAATATTACTTGGAATGTGAATTGGAACGAAATCGCCAATAGATAAGACCATTTTACAATTTTAGCCCAAGTTAGAAGCAGAGCCTAAGGTGTAAATTATCGATAGTCCATATCTCGGAAACTATAAGAGATAATGCAATTTGGCAACCGGCAATGTAATTAGCATGCCGAATATTACTTGGAATGTGAATTGGAACGAAATCGCCAATAGATAAGACCATTTTACAATTTGGGCCCAAGTTAGAAGCAGAGCCTAAGGTGTAAATTATCCATAGTCCATATCTCGGAAACTATAAGAGATAACGCAATTTGGCAACCGGCAATGTAATTAGCATGCCGAATATTACTTGGAATGTGAATTGGAACGAAATCGCCAATAGATAAGACCATTTTACAATTTGGGCCCAAATTAGAAGCAGAGCCTAAGGTGTAAATTATTGATAGTCCATATCTCGGAAACTATAAGAGATAATGCAATTTCGCAACCGGCAATGTAATTAGCATGCCGAATATTACTTGGAGTGTGAATCGGAACGAAATCGCCAATAGATAAGACCATTTTACAATTTGGGCCCAAGTTAGAAGCAGAGCCTAAGGTGTAAATTATCGATAGTCCGTATCTCGGAAACTATAAGAGATAATGCAATTTGGCAACCGGCAATGTAATTAGCATGCCGAATATTACTTGGAATGTGAATTGGAACGAAATAGCCAATAGATAAGACCATTTTACAATTTGGGCCCAAGTTAGAAGCAGAGCCTAAGGTGTAAATTATCGATAGTCCATATCTCGGAAACTATAAGAGATAATGCAATTTGGCAACCGGCAGTGTAATTAGCATGCCGAATATTACTTGGAATGTGAATTGGAACGAAATCGCCAATAGATAAGACCATTTTACAATTTGGGCCCAAGTTAGAAGCAGAGCCTAAGGTGTAAATTATCGATAGTCCATATTTCGGAAACTATAAGAGATAATGCAATTTGGCAACCGGCAATGTAATTAGCATGCCGAATATTACTTGGAATGTGAATTGGAACGAAATCGCCAATAGATAAGACCATTTTACAATTTGGGCCCAAGTTAGAAGCAGAGCCTAAGGTGTAAATTATCGATAGTCCATATCTCGGAAACTATAAGAGATAATGCAATTTGGCAACCGGCAATGTAATTAGCATGCCGAATATTACTTGGAATGTGAATTGGAACGAAATCGCCAATAGATAAGACCATATTATAATTTGGGCCCAAGTTAGAAGCAGAGCCTAAGGTGTAAATTATCGATAGTCCATATCTCGGAAACTATAAGAGATAATGCAATTTGGCAACCGGCAATGTAATTAGCATGCCGAATATTACTTGGAATGTGAATTGGAACGAAATCGCCAATAGATAAGACCATTTTACAATTTGGGCCCAAGTTAGAAGCAGAGCCTAAGGTGTAAATTATCGATAGTCCATATCTCGGAAACTATAAGAGATAATGCAATTTGGCAACCGGCAATGTAATTAGCATGCCGAATATTACTTGGAATGTGAATTGGAACGAAATCGCCTATAGGTAAGACCATTTTACAATTTGGGCCCAAGTTAGAAGCAGAGCCTAAGGTGTAAATTATCGATAGTCCATATCTCGGAAACTATAAGAGATAATTCAATTTGGCCACCGGCAATGTAATTAGCATGCCGAATATTACTTGGAATGTGAATTGGAACGAAATCGCCAATATATAAGACCATTTTACAATTTGGGCCCAAGTTAGAAGCAGAGCCTAAGGTGTAAATTATCGATAGTCCATATCTCGGAAACTATAAGAGATAATGCAATTTGGCAACCGGCAATGTAATTAGCATGCCGAATATTACTTGGAATGTGAATTGGAACGAAATCGCCAATAGATAAGGCCATTTTACAATTTGGGCCCAAGTTAGAAGCAGAGCCTAAGGTGTAAATTATCGATATTCCATATCTCGGAAACTATAAGAGATAATGCAATTTGGCAACCGGCAATGTAATTAGCATGCCGAATATTACTTGGAATGTGAATTGGAACGAAATCGCCAATAGATAAGACCATTTTACAATTTGGGCCCAAGTTAGAAGCAGAGCCTAAGGTGTAAATTATCGATAGTCCATATCTCGGAAACTAAAAGAGATAATGCAATTTGGCAACCGGCAAAGTAATTAGCATGCCGAATATTACTTGGAATGTGAATTGGAACGAAATCGCCAATAGATAAGACCATTTTACAATTTGGGCCCAAGTTAGAAGCAGAGCCTAAGGTGTAAATTATCGATAGTCCATATCTCGGAAACTATAAGAGATAATGCAGTTTCGCAACCGGCAATGTAATTAGCATGCCGAATATTACTTGGAATGTGAATTGGGACGAAATCGCCAATAGATAAGACCATTTTACAATTTGGGCCCAAGTTAGAAGCAGAGCCTAAGGTGTAAATTATCGATAGTCCATATCTCGGAAACTATAAGAGATAATGCAATTTGGCAACCGGCAATGTAATTAGCATGCCGAATATTACTTGGAATGTGAATTGGAACGAAATCGCCAATAGATAAGACCATTTTACAATTTGGGCCCAAGTTAGAAGCAGAGCCTAAGGTGTAAATTATCGATAGTCCTTATCTCGGAAACTATAAGAGATAATGCAATTTGGCAACCGGCAATGTAATTAGCATGCCGAATACCACTTGGAATATGAATTGGAACGAAATCGCCAATAGATAAGACCATTTTACAATTTGGGCCCAAGTTAGAAGCAGAGCCTAAGGTGTAAATTATCGATAGTCCTTATCTCGGAAACTATAAGAGATAATTCAATTTGGCAACCGGAAATGTAATTAGCATGCCGAATATTACTTGGAATGTGAATTGGAACGAAATCGCCAATAGATAAGACCATTTTACAATTTGGGCCCAAGTTAGAAGCAGAGCCTAAGGTGTAAATTATCGATAGTCCATATCTCGGAAACTATAAGAGATAATGCAATTTGGCAACCGGCAATGTAATTAGCATGCCGAATATTACTTGGAATGTGAATTGGAACGAAATCGCCAATAGATAAGACGATTTTACAATTTGGGCCCAAGTTAGAAGCAGAGCCTAAGGTGTAAATTATCGATATTCCATATCTCGGAAACTATAAGAGATAATGCAATTTGGCAACCGGCAATGTAATTAGCATGCCGAATATTACTTGGAATGTGAATTGGAATGAAATCGCCAATAGATAAGACCATTTTACAATTTGGGCCCAAGTTAGAAGCAGAGCCTAAGGTGTAAATTATCGATAGTCCATATCTCGGAAACTATAAGAGGTAATGCAATTTGGCAACCGGCAATGTAATTAGCATGCCGAATATTACTTGGATTGTGAATTGGAACGAAATCGCCAATAGATAAGACCATTTTACAATTTGGGCCCAAGTTAGAAGCAGAGCCTAAGGTGTAAATTATCGATAGTCCATATCTCGGAAACTATAAGAGATAATGCAATTTGGCAACCGGCAATGTAATTAGCATGCCGAATACCACTTGGAATGTGAATTGGAACGAAATCGCCAATAGATAAGACCATTTTACAATTTGGGCCCAAGTTAGAAGCAGAGCCTAAGGTGTAAATTATCGATAGTCCATATCTCGGAAACTATAAGAGATATTTCAATTTGGCAACCGGCAATGTAATTAGCATGCCGAATATTACTTGGAATGTGAATTGGAACGAAATCGCCAATAGATAAGACCATTTTACAATTTGGGCCCAAGTTAGAAGCAGAGCCTAAGGTGTAAATTATCGATAGTCCATATCTCGGAAAGTAAAAGAGATAATGCAATTTGGCAACCGGCAATGTAATTAGCATGCCGAATACCACTTGGAATGTGAATTGGAACGAAATCGCCAATAGATAAGACCATTTTACAATTTGGGCCCAAGTTAGAAGCAGAGCCTAAGGTGTAAATTATCGATAGTCCATATCTCGGAAACTATAAGAGATAATGCAACTTGGCCACCTGCAATGTAATTAGCATGTCGAATATTACTTGGAATGTGAATTGGAACGAAATCGCCAATAGATAAGACCATTTTACAATTTGGGCCCAAGTTAGAAGCAGAGCCTAAGGTGTAAATTATCGATAGTCCGTATCTCGGAAACTATAAGAGATAATGCAATTTGGCAACCGGCAATGTAATTAGCATGCCGAATATTACTTGGAATGTGAATTGGAACGAAATAGCCAATAGATAAGACCATTTTACAATTTGGGCCCAAGTTAGAAGCAGAGCCTAAGGTGTAAATTATCGATAGTCCATATCTCGGAAACTATAAGAGATAATGCAATTTGGCAACCGGCAGTGTAATTAGCATGCCGAATATTACTTGGAATGTGAATTGGAACGAAATCGCCAATAGATAAGACCATTTTACAATTTGGGCCCAAGTTAGAAGCAGAGCCTAAGGTGTAAATTATCGATAGTCCATATTTCGGAAACTATAAGAGATAATGCAATTTGGCAACCGGCAATGTAATTAGCATGCCGAATATTACTTGGAATGTGAATTGGAACGAAATCGCCAATAGATAAGACCATTTTACAATTTGGGCCCAAGTTAGAAGCAGAGCCTAAGGTGTAAATTATCGATAGTCCATATCTCGGAAACTATAAGAGATAATGCAATTTGGCAACCGGCAATGTAATTAGCATGCCGAATATTACTTGGAATGTGAATTGGAACGAAATCGCCAATAGATAAGACCATATTATAATTTGGGCCCAAGTTAGAAGCAGAGCCTAAGGTGTAAATTATCGATAGTCCATATCTCGGAAACTATAAGAGATAATGCAATTTGGCAACCGGCAATGTAATTAGCATGCCGAATATTACTTGGAATGTGAATTGGAACGAAATCGCCAATAGATAAGACCATTTTACAATTTGGGCCCAAGTTAGAAGCAGAGCCTAAGGTGTAAATTATCGATAGTCCATATCTCGGAAACTATAAGAGATAATGCAATTTGGCAACCGGCAATGTAATTAGCATGCCGAATATTACTTGGAATGTGAATTGGAACGAAATCGCCTATAGGTAAGACCATTTTACAATTTGGGCCCAAGTTAGAAGCAGAGCCTAAGGTGTAAATTATCGATAGTCCATATCTCGGAAACTATAAGAGATAATTCAATTTGGCCACCGGCAATGTAATTAGCATGCCGAATATTACTTGGAATGTGAATTGGAACGAAATCGCCAATATATAAGACCATTTTACAATTTGGGCCCAAGTTAGAAGCAGAGCCTAAGGTGTAAATTATCGATAGTCCATATCTCGGAAACTATAAGAGATAATGCAATTTGGCAACCGGCAATGTAATTAGCATGCCGAATATTACTTGGAATGTGAATTGGAACGAAATCGCCAATAGATAAGGCCATTTTACAATTTGGGCCCAAGTTAGAAGCAGAGCCTAAGGTGTAAATTATCGATATTCCATATCTCGGAAACTATAAGAGATAATGCAATTTGGCAACCGGCAATGTAATTAGCATGCCGAATATTACTTGGAATGTGAATTGGAACGAAATCGCCAATAGATAAGACCATTTTACAATTTGGGCCCAAGTTAGAAGCAGAGCCTAAGGTGTAAATTATCGATAGTCCATATCTCGGAAACTAAAAGAGATAATGCAATTTGGCAACCGGCAAAGTAATTAGCATGCCGAATATTACTTGGAATGTGAATTGGAACGAAATCGCCAATAGATAAGACCATTTTACAATTTGGGCCCAAGTTAGAAGCAGAGCCTAAGGTGTAAATTATCGATAGTCCATATCTCGGAAACTATAAGAGATAATGCAGTTTCGCAACCGGCAATGTAATTAGCATGCCGAATATTACTTGGAATGTGAATTGGGACGAAATCGCCAATAGATAAGACCATTTTACAATTTGGGCCCAAGTTAGAAGCAGAGCCTAAGGTGTAAATTATCGATAGTCCATATCTCGGAAACTATAAGAGATAATGCAATTTGGCAACCGGCAATGTAATTAGCATGCCGAATATTACTTGGAATGTGAATTGGAACGAAATCGCCAATAGATAAGACCATTTTACAATTTGGGCCCAAGTTAGAAGCAGAGCCTAAGGTGTAAATTATCGATAGTCCTTATCTCGGAAACTATAAGAGATAATGCAATTTGGCAACCGGCAATGTAATTAGCATGCCGAATACCACTTGGAATATGAATTGGAACGAAATCGCCAATAGATAAGACCATTTTACAATTTGGGCCCAAGTTAGAAGCAGAGCCTAAGGTGTAAATTATCGATAGTCCTTATCTCGGAAACTATAAGAGATAATTCAATTTGGCAACCGGAAATGTAATTAGCATGCCGAATATTACTTGGAATGTGAATTGGAACGAAATCGCCAATAGATAAGACCATTTTACAATTTGGGCCCAAGTTAGAAGCAGAGCCTAAGGTGTAAATTATCGATAGTCCATATCTCGGAAACTATAAGAGATAATGCAATTTGGCAACCGGCAATGTAATTAGCATGCCGAATATTACTTGGAATGTGAATTGGAACGAAATCGCCAATAGATAAGACGATTTTACAATTTGGGCCCAAGTTAGAAGCAGAGCCTAAGGTGTAAATTATCGATATTCCATATCTCGGAAACTATAAGAGATAATGCAATTTGGCAACCGGCAATGTAATTAGCATGCCGAATATTACTTGGAATGTGAATTGGAATGAAATCGCCAATAGATAAGACCATTTTACAATTTGGGCCCAAGTTAGAAGCAGAGCCTAAGGTGTAAATTATCGATAGTCCATATCTCGGAAACTATAAGAGGTAATGCAATTTGGCAACCGGCAATGTAATTAGCATGCCGAATATTACTTGGATTGTGAATTGGAACGAAATCGCCAATAGATAAGACCATTTTACAATTTGGGCCCAAGTTAGAAGCAGAGCCTAAGGTGTAAATTATCGATAGTCCATATCTCGGAAACTATAAGAGATAATGCAATTTGGCAACCGGCAATGTAATTAGCATGCCGAATACCACTTGGAATGTGAATTGGAACGAAATCGCCAATAGATAAGACCATTTTACAATTTGGGCCCAAGTTAGAAGCAGAGCCTAAGGTGTAAATTATCGATAGTCCATATCTCGGAAACTATAAGAGATATTTCAATTTGGCAACCGGCAATGTAATTAGCATGCCGAATATTACTTGGAATGTGAATTGGAACGAAATCGCCAATAGATAAGACCATTTTACAATTTGGGCCCAAGTTAGAAGCAGAGCCTAAGGTGTAAATTATCGATAGTCCATATCTCGGAAACTAAAAGAGATAATGCAATTTGGCAACCGGCAATGTAATTAGCATGCCGAATACCACTTGGAATGTGAATTGGAACGAAATCGCCAATAGATAAGACCATTTTACAATTTGGGCCCAAGTTAGAAGCAGAGCCTAAGGTGTAAATTATCGATAGTCCATATCTCGGAAACTATAAGAGATAATGCAATTTGGCAACCGGCAATGTAATTAGCATGCCGAATATTACTTGGAATGTGAATTGGAACGAAATCGCCAATAGATAAGACCATTTTACAATTTGGGCCCAAGTTAGAAGCAGAGCCTAAGGTGTAAATTATCGATAGTCCATATCTCGGAAACTATAAGAGATAATGCAATTTGGCAACCGGCAATGTAATTAGCATGCCGAATACCACTTGGAATGTGAATTGGAACGAAATCGCCAATAGATAAGACCATTTTACAATTTGGGCCCAAGTTAGAAGCAGAGCCTAAGGTGTAAATTATCGATAGTCCATATTTCGGAAACTATAAGAGATAATGCAACTTGGCTACCTGCAATGTAATTAGCATGTCGAATATTACTTGGAATGTGAATTGGAACGAAATCGCCAATAGATAAGACCATTTTACAATTTGGGCCCAAGTTAGAAGCAGAGCCTAAGGTGTAAATTATCCATAGTCCATATCTCGGAAACTATAAGAGATAATGCAATTTGGCAACCGGCAATGTAATTAGCATGCCGAATATTACTTGGAATGTGAATTGGAACGAAATCGCCAATAGATAAGACCATTTTACAATTTGGGACCAAGTTAGAAGCAGAGCCTAAGGTGTAAATTATCCATAGTCCATATCTCGGAAACTATAAGAGATAATGCAATTTGGCAACCGGCAATGTAATTAGCATGCCGAATATTACTTGGAATGTGAATTGGAACGAAATCGCCAATAGATAAGACCATTTTACAATTTGGGCCCAAGTTAGAAGCAGAGCCTAAGGTGTAAATTATCGATAGTCCGTATCTCCGAAACTATAAGAGATAATGCAATTTGGCAACCGGCAATGTAATTAGCATGCGTAATATTACTTGGAATGTGAATTGGAACGAAATCGCCAATAGATAAGACCATTTTACAATTTGGGCCCAAGTTAGAAGCAGAGCCTAAGGTGTAAATTATCGATAGTCCATATCTCGGAAACTATAAGAGATAATGCAATTTGGCAACCGGCAATGTAATTAGCATGCCGAATATTACTTGGAATGTGAATTGGAACGAAATCGCCAATAGAGAAGGCCATTTTACAATTTGGGCCCAAGTTAGAAGCAGAGCCTAAGGTGTAAATTATCGATAGTCCATATCTCGGAAACTATAAGAGATAATGCAATTTGGCAACCGGCAATGTAATTAGCATGCCGAATATTACTTGGAATGTGAATTGGAACGAAATCGCCAATAGATAAGACCATTTTACAATTTTAGCCCAAGTTAGAAGCAGAGCCTAAGGTGTAAATTATCGATAGTCCATATCTCGGAAACTATAAGAGATAATGCAATTTGGCAACCGGCAATGTAATTAGCATGCCGAATATTACTTGGAATGTGAATTGGAACGAAATCGCCAATAGATAAGACCATTTTACAATTTGGGCCCAAGTTAGAAGCAGAGCCTAAGGTGTAAATTATCCATAGTCCATATCTCGGAAACTATAAGAGATAACGCAATTTGGCAACCGGCAATGTAATTAGCATGCCGAATATTACTTGGAATGTGAATTGGAACGAAATCGCCAATAGATAAGACCATTTTACAATTTGGGCCCAAATTAGAAGCAGAGCCTAAGGTGTAAATTATTGATAGTCCATATCTCGGAAACTATAAGAGATAATGCAATTTCGCAACCGGCAATGTAATTAGCATGCCGAATATTACTTGGAGTGTGAATCGGAACGAAATCGCCAATAGATAAGACCATTTTACAATTTGGGCCCAAGTTAGAAGCAGAGCCTAAGGTGTAAATTATCGATAGTCCGTATCTCGGAAACTATAAGAGATAATGCAATTTGGCAACCGGCAATGTAATTAGCATGCCGAATATTACTTGGAATGTGAATTGGAACGAAATAGCCAATAGATAAGACCATTTTACAATTTGGGCCCAAGTTAGAAGCAGAGCCTAAGGTGTAAATTATCGATAGTCCATATCTCGGAAACTATAAGAGATAATGCAATTTGGCAACCGGCAGTGTAATTAGCATGCCGAATATTACTTGGAATGTGAATTGGAACGAAATCGCCAATAGATAAGACCATTTTACAATTTGGGCCCAAGTTAGAAGCAGAGCCTAAGGTGTAAATTATCGATAGTCCATATTTCGGAAACTATAAGAGATAATGCAATTTGGCAACCGGCAATGTAATTAGCATGCCGAATATTACTTGGAATGTGAATTGGAACGAAATCGCCAATAGATAAGACCATTTTACAATTTGGGCCCAAGTTAGAAGCAGAGCCTAAGGTGTAAATTATCGATAGTCCATATCTCGGAAACTATAAGAGATAATGCAATTTGGCAACCGGCAATGTAATTAGCATGCCGAATATTACTTGGAATGTGAATTGGAACGAAATCGCCAATAGATAAGACCATATTATAATTTGGGCCCAAGTTAGAAGCAGAGCCTAAGGTGTAAATTATCGATAGTCCATATCTCGGAAACTATAAGAGATAATGCAATTTGGCAACCGGCAATGTAATTAGCATGCCGAATATTACTTGGAATGTGAATTGGAACGAAATCGCCAATAGATAAGACCATTTTACAATTTGGGCCCAAGTTAGAAGCAGAGCCTAAGGTGTAAATTATCGATAGTCCATATCTCGGAAACTATAAGAGATAATGCAATTTGGCAACCGGCAATGTAATTAGCATGCCGAATATTACTTGGAATGTGAATTGGAACGAAATCGCCAATAGGTAAGACCATTTTACAATTTGGGCCCAAGTTAGAAGCAGAGCCTAAGGTGTAAATTATCGATAGTCCATATCTCGGAAACTATAAGAGATAATTCAATTTGGCCACCGGCAATGTAATTAGCATGCCGAATATTACTTGGAATGTGAATTGGAACGAAATCGCCAATATATAAGACCATTTTACAATTTGGGCCCAAGTTAGAAGCAGAGCCTAAGGTGTAAATTATCGATAGTCCATATCTCGGAAACTATAAGAGATAATGCAATTTGGCAACCGGCAATGTAATTAGCATGCCGAATATTACTTGGAATGTGAATTGGAACGAAATCGCCAATAGATAAGGCCATTTTACAATTTGGGCCCAAGTTAGAAGCAGAGCCTAAGGTGTAAATTATCGATATTCCATATCTCGGAAACTATAAGAGATAATGCAATTTGGCAACCGGCAATGTAATTAGCATGCCGAATATTACTTGGAATGTGAATTGGAACGAAATCGCCAATAGATAAGACCATTTTACAATTTGGGCCCAAGTTAGAAGCAGAGCCTAAGGTGTAAATTATCGATAGTCCATATCTCGGAAACTAAAAGAGATAATGCAATTTGGCAACCGGCAAAGTAATTAGCATGCCGAATATTACTTGGAATGTGAATTGGAACGAAATCGCCAATAGATAAGACCATTTTACAATTTGGGCCCAAGTTAGAAGCAGAGCCTAAGGTGTAAATTATCGATAGTCCATATCTCGGAAACTATAAGAGATAATGCAGTTTCGCAACCGGCAATGTAATTAGCATGCCGAATATTACTTGGAATGTGAATTGGGACGAAATCGCCAATAGATAAGACCATTTTACAATTTGGGCCCAAGTTAGAAGCAGAGCCTAAGGTGTAAATTATCGATAGTCCATATCTCGGAAACTATAAGAGATAATGCAATTTGGCAACCGGCAATGTAATTAGCATGCCGAATATTACTTGGAATGTGAATTGGAACGAAATCGCCAATAGATAAGACCATTTTACAATTTGGGCCCAAGTTAGAAGCAGAGCCTAAGGTGTAAATTATCGATAGTCCTTATCTCGGAAACTATAAGAGATAATGCAATTTGGCAACCGGCAATGTAATTAGCATGCCGAATACCACTTGGAATATGAATTGGAACGAAATCGCCAATAGATAAGACCATTTTACAATTTGGGCCCAAGTTAGAAGCAGAGCCTAAGGTGTAAATTATCGATAGTCCTTATCTCGGAAACTATAAGAGATAATTCAATTTGGCAACCGGAAATGTAATTAGCATGCCGAATATTACTTGGAATGTGAATTGGAACGAAATCGCCAATAGATAAGACCATTTTACAATTTGGGCCCAAGTTAGAAGCAGAGCCTAAGGTGTAAATTATCGATAGTCCATATCTCGGAAACTATAAGAGATAATGCAATTTGGCAACCGGCAATGTAATTAGCATGCCGAATATTACTTGGAATGTGAATTGGAACGAAATCGCCAATAGATAAGACCATTTTACAATTTGGGCCCAAGTTAGAAGCAGAGCCTAAGGTGTAAATTATCCATAGTCCATATCTCGGAAACTATAAGAGATAACGCAATTTGGCAACCGGCAATGTAATTAGCATGCCGAATATTACTTGGAATGTGAATTGGAACGAAATCGCCAATAGATAAGACCATTTTACAATTTGGGCCCAAATTAGAAGCAGAGCCTAAGGTGTAAATTATTGATAGTCCATATCTCGGAAACTATAAGAGATAATGCAATTTCGCAACCGGCAATGTAATTAGCATGCCGAATATTACTTGGAGTGTGAATCGGAACGAAATCGCCAATAGATAAGACCATTTTACAATTTGGGCCCAAGTTAGAAGCAGAGCCTAAGGTGTAAATTATCGATAGTCCGTATCTCGGAAACTATAAGAGATAATGCAATTTGGCAACCGGCAATGTAATTAGCATGCCGAATATTACTTGGAATGTGAATTGGAACGAAATAGCCAATAGATAAGACCATTTTACAATTTGGGCCCAAGTTAGAAGCAGAGCCTAAGGTGTAAATTATCGATAGTCCATATCTCGGAAACTATAAGAGATAATGCAATTTGGCAACCGGCAGTGTAATTAGCATGCCGAATATTACTTGGAATGTGAATTGGAACGAAATCGCCAATAGATAAGACCATTTTACAATTTGGGCCCAAGTTAGAAGCAGAGCCTAAGGTGTAAATTATCGATAGTCCATATTTCGGAAACTATAAGAGATAATGCAATTTGGCAACCGGCAATGTAATTAGCATGCCGAATATTACTTGGAATGTGAATTGGAACGAAATCGCCAATAGATAAGACCATTTTACAATTTGGGCCCAAGTTAGAAGCAGAGCCTAAGGTGTAAATTATCGATAGTCCATATCTCGGAAACTATAAGAGATAATGCAATTTGGCAACCGGCAATGTAATTAGCATGCCGAATATTACTTGGAATGTGAATTGGAACGAAATCGCCAATAGATAAGACCATATTATAATTTGGGCCCAAGTTAGAAGCAGAGCCTAAGGTGTAAATTATCGATAGTCCATATCTCGGAAACTATAAGAGATAATGCAATTTGGCAACCGGCAATGTAATTAGCATGCCGAATATTACTTGGAATGTGAATTGGAACGAAATCGCCAATAGATAAGACCATTTTACAATTTGGGCCCAAGTTAGAAGCAGAGCCTAAGGTGTAAATTATCGATAGTCCATATCTCGGAAACTATAAGAGATAATGCAATTTGGCAACCGGCAATGTAATTAGCATGCCGAATATTACTTGGAATGTGAATTGGAACGAAATCGCCAATAGGTAAGACCATTTTACAATTTGGGCCCAAGTTAGAAGCAGAGCCTAAGGTGTAAATTATCGATAGTCCATATCTCGGAAACTATAAGAGATAATTCAATTTGGCCACCGGCAATGTAATTAGCATGCCGAATATTACTTGGAATGTGAATTGGAACGAAATCGCCAATATATAAGACCATTTTACAATTTGGGCCCAAGTTAGAAGCAGAGCCTAAGGTGTAAATTATCGATAGTCCATATCTCGGAAACTATAAGAGATAATGCAATTTGGCAACCGGCAATGTAATTAGCATGCCGAATATTACTTGGAATGTGAATTGGAACGAAATCGCCAATAGATAAGGCCATTTTACAATTTGGGCCCAAGTTAGAAGCAGAGCCTAAGGTGTAAATTATCGATATTCCATATCTCGGAAACTATAAGAGATAATGCAATTTGGCAACCGGCAATGTAATTAGCATGCCGAATATTACTTGGAATGTGAATTGGAACGAAATCGCCAATAGATAAGACCATTTTACAATTTGGGCCCAAGTTAGAAGCAGAGCCTAAGGTGTAAATTATCGATAGTCCATATCTCGGAAACTAAAAGAGATAATGCAATTTGGCAACCGGCAAAGTAATTAGCATGCCGAATATTACTTGGAATGTGAATTGGAACGAAATCGCCAATAGATAAGACCATTTTACAATTTGGGCCCAAGTTAGAAGCAGAGCCTAAGGTGTAAATTATCGATAGTCCATATCTCGGAAACTATAAGAGATAATGCAGTTTCGCAACCGGCAATGTAATTAGCATGCCGAATATTACTTGGAATGTGAATTGGGACGAAATCGCCAATAGATAAGACCATTTTACAATTTGGGCCCAAGTTAGAAGCAGAGCCTAAGGTGTAAATTATCGATAGTCCATATCTCGGAAACTATAAGAGATAATGCAATTTGGCAACCGGAAATGTAATTAGCATGCCGAATATTACTTGGAATGTGAATTGGAACGAAATCGCCAATAGATAAGACCATTTTACAATTTGGGCCCAAGTTAGAAGCAGAGCCTAAGGTGTAAATTATCGATAGTCCTTATCTCGGAAACTATAAGAGATAATGCAATTTGGCAACCGGCAATGTAATTAGCATGCCGAATACCACTTGGAATATGAATTGGAACGAAATCGCCAATAGATAAGACCATTTTACAATTTGGGCCCAAGTTAGAAGCAGAGCCTAAGGTGTAAATTATCGATAGTCCTTATCTCGGAAACTATAAGAGATAATTCAATTTGGCAACCGGAAATGTAATTAGCATGCCGAATATTACTTGGAATGTGAATTGGAACGAAATCGCCAATAGATAAGACCATTTTACAATTTGGGCCCAAGTTAGAAGCAGAGCCTAAGGTGTAAATTATCGATATTCCATATCTCGGAAACTATAAGAGATAATGCAATTTGGCAACCGGAAATGTAATTAGCATGCCGAATATTACTTGGAATGTGAATTGGAACGAAATCGCCAATAGATAAGACCATTTTACAATTTGGGCCCAAGTTAGAAGCAGAGCCTAAGGTGTAAATTATCGATAGTCCTTATCTCGGAAACTATAAGAGATAATGCAATTTGGCAACCGGCAATGTAATTAGCATGCCGAATACCACTTGGAATATGAATTGGAACGAAATCGCCAATAGATAAGACCATTTTACAATTTGGGCCCAAGTTAGAAGCAGAGCCTAAGGTGTAAATTATCGATAGTCCTTATCTCGGAAACTATAAGAGATAATGCAATTTGGCAACCGGCAATGTAATTAGCATGCCGAATATTACTTGGAATGTGAATTGGAACGAAATCGCCAATAGATAAGACGATTTTACAATTTGGGCCCAAGTTAGAAGCAGAGCCTAAGGTGTAAATTATCGATATTCCATATCTCGGAAACTATAAGAGATAATGCAATTTGGCAACCGGCAATGTAATTAGCATGCCGAATATTACTTGGAATGTGAATTGGAATGAAATCGCCAATAGATAAGACCATTTTACAATTTGGGCCCAAGTTAGAAGCAGAGCCTAAGGTGTAAATTATCGATAGTCCATATCTCGGAAACTATAAGAGGTAATGCAATTTGGCAACCGGCAATGTAATTAGCATGCCGAATATTACTTGGATTGTGAATTGGAACGAAATCGCCAATAGATAAGACCATTTTACAATTTGGGCCCAAGTTAGAAGCAGAGCCTAAGGTGTAAATTATCGATAGTCCATATCTCGGAAACTATAAGAGATAATGCAATTTGGCAACCGGCAATGTAATTAGCATGCCGAATACCACTTGGAATGTGAATTGGAACGAAATCGCCAATAGATAAGACCATTTTACAATTTGGGCCCAAGTTAGAAGCAGAGCCTAAGGTGTAAATTATCGATAGTCCATATCTCGGAAACTATAAGAGATATTTCAATTTGGCAACCGGCAATGTAATTAGCATGCCGAATATTACTTGGAATGTGAATTGGAACGAAATCGCCAATAGATAAGACCATTTTACAATTTGGGCCCAAGTTAGAAGCAGAGCCTAAGGTGTAAATTATCGATAGTCCATATCTCGGAAACTAAAAGAGATAATGCAATTTGGCAACCGGCAATGTAATTAGCATGCCGAATACCACTTGGAATGTGAATTGGAACGAAATCGCCAATAGATAAGACCATTTTACAATTTGGGCCCAAGTTAGAAGCAGAGCCTAAGGTGTAAATTATCGATAGTCCATATCTCGGAAACTATAAGAGATAATGCAATTTGGCAACCGGCAATGTAATTAGCATGCCGAATATTACTTGGAATGTGAATTGGAACGAAATCGCCAATAGATAAGACCATTTTACAATTTGGGCCCAAGTTAGAAGCAGAGCCTAAGGTGTAAATTATCGATAGTCCATATCTCGGAAACTATAAGAGATAATGCAATTTGGCAACCGGCAATGTAATTAGCATGCCGAATACCACTTGGAATGTGAATTGGAACGAAATCGCCAATAGATAAGACCATTTTACAATTTGGGCCCAAGTTAGAAGCAGAGCCTAAGGTGTAAATTATCGATAGTCCATATTTCGGAAACTATAAGAGATAATGCAACTTGGCCACCTGCAATGTAATTAGCATGTCGAATATTACTTGGAATGTGAATTGGAACGAAATCGCCAATAGATAAGACCATTTTACAATTTGGGCCCAAGTTAGAAGCAGAGCCTAAGGTGTAAATTATCCATAGTCCATATCTCGGAAACTATAAGAGATAATGCAATTTGGCAACCGGCAATGTAATTAGCATGCCGAATATTACTTGGAATGTGAATTGGAACGAAATCGCCAATAGATAAGACCATTTTACAATTTGGGACCAAGTTAGAAGCAGAGCCTAAGGTGTAAATTATCCATAGTCCATATCTCGGAAACTATAAGAGATAATGCAATTTGGCAACCGGCAATGTAATTAGCATGCCGAATATTACTTGGAATGTGAATTGGAACGAAATCGCCAATAGATAAGACCATTTTACAATTTGGGCCCAAGTTAGAAGCAGAGCCTAAGGTGTAAATTATCGATAGTCCGTATCTCGGAAACTATAAGAGATAATGCAATTTGGCAACCGGCAATGTAATTAGCATGCCGAATATTACTTGGAATGTGAATTGGAACGAAATCGGCAATAGATAAGACCATTTTACAATTTGGGCCCAAGTTAGAAGCAGAGCCTAAGATGTAAATTATCGATAGTCCATATCTCGGAAACTATAAGAGATAATGCAATTTAGCAACCGGCAATGTAATTAGCATGCCGAATATTACTTGGAATGTGAATTGGAACAACAAGTTAGAAGCAGAGCCTAAGGTGTAAATTATCGATAGTCCATATCTCGGAATCTATAAGAGATAATGCAATTTGGCAACCGGCAATGTAATTAGCATGCCGAATATTACTTGGAATGTGAATTGGAACGAAATCGCCAATAGATAAGACCATTTTACAATTTGGGCCCAAGTTAGAAGCAGAGCCTAAGGTGTAAATTATCGATAGTCCATATCTCGGAAACTATAAGAGATAATGCAATTTGGCAACCGGCAATGTAATTAGCATGCCGAATATTACTTGGAATGTGAATTGGAACGAAATCGCCAATAGATAAGACGATTTTACAATTTGGGCCCAAGTTAGAAGCAGAGCCTAAGGTGTAAATTATCGATATTCCATATCTCGGAAACTATAAGAGATAATGCAATTTGGCAACCGGCAATGTAATTAGCATGCCGAATATTACTTGGAATGTGAATTGGAATGAAATCGCCAATAGATAAGACCATTTTACAATTTGGGCCCAAGTTAGAAGCAGAGCCTAAGGTGTAAATTATCGATAGTCCATATCTCGGAAACTATAAGAGGTAATGCAATTTGGCAACCGGCAATGTAATTAGCATGCCGAATATTACTTGGAATGTGAATTGGAACGAAATCGCCAATAGATAAGACCATTTTACAATTTGGGCCCAAGTTAGAAGCAGAGCCTAAGGTGTAAATTATCGATAGTCCATATCTCGGAAACTATAAGAGATAATGCAATTTGGCAACCGGCAATGTAATTAGCATGCCGAATATTACTTGGAATGTGAATTGGAACGAAATCGCCAATAGATAAGACGATTTTACAATTTGGGCCCAAGTTAGAAGCAGAGCCTAAGGTGTAAATTATCGATATTCCATATCTCGGAAACTATAAGAGATAATGCAATTTGGCAACCGGCAATGTAATTAGCATGCCGAATATTACTTGGAATGTGAATTGGAATGAAATCGCCAATAGATAAGACCATTTTACAATTTGGGCCCAAGTTAGAAGCAGAGCCTAAGGTGTAAATTATCGATAGTCCATATCTCGGAAACTATAAGAGGTAATGCAATTTGGCAACCGGCAATGTAATTAGCATGCCGAATATTACTTGGATTGTGAATTGGAACGAAATCGCCAATAGATAAGACCATTTTACAATTTGGGCCCAAGTTAGAAGCAGAGCCTAAGGTGTAAATTATCGATAGTCCATATCTCGGAAACTATAAGAGATAATGCAATTTGGCAACCGGCAATGTAATTAGCATGCCGAATACCACTTGGAATGTGAATTGGAACGAAATCGCCAATAGATAAGACCATTTTACAATTTGGGCCCAAGTTAGAAGCAGAGCCTAAGGTGTAAATTATCGATAGTCCATATCTCGGAAACTATAAGAGATATTTCAATTTGGCAACCGGCAATGTAATTAGCATGCCGAATATTACTTGGAATGTGAATTGGAACGAAATCGCCAATAGATAAGACCATTTTACAATTTGGGCCCAAGTTAGAAGCAGAGCCTAAGGTGTAAATTATCGATAGTCCATATCTCGGAAACTAAAAGAGATAATGCAATTTGGCAACCGGCAATGTAATTAGCATGCCGAATACCACTTGGAATGTGAATTGGAACGAAATCGCCAATAGATAAGACCATTTTACAATTTGGGCCCAAGTTAGAAGCAGAGCCTAAGGTGTAAATTATCGATAGTCCATATCTCGGAAACTATAAGTGATAATGCAATTTGGCAACCGGCAATGTAATTAGCATGCCGAATATTACTTGGAATGTGAATTGGAACGAAATCGCCAATAGATAAGACCATTTTACAATTTGGGCCCAAGTTAGAAGCAGAGCCTAAGGTGTAAATTATCGATAGTCCATATCTCGGAAACTATAAGAGATAATGCAATTTGGCAACCGGCAATGTAATTAGCATGCCGAATACCACTTGGAATGTGAATTGGAACGAAATCGCCAATAGATAAGACCATTTTACAATTTGGGCCCAAGTTAGAAGCAGAGCCTAAGGTGTAAATTATCGATAGTCCATATTTCGGAAACTATAAGAGATAATGCAACTTGGCCACCTGCAATGTAATTAGCATGTCGAATATTACTTGGAATGTGAATTGGAACGAAATCGCCAATAGATAAGACCATTTTACAATTTGGGCCCAAGTTAGAAGCAGAGCCTAAGGTGTAAATTATCCATAGTCCATATCTCGGAAACTATAAGAGATAATGCAATTTGGCAACCGGCAATGTAATTAGCATGCCGAATATTACTTGGAATGTGAATTGGAACGAAATCGCCAATAGATAAGACCATTTTACAATTTGGGACCAAGTTAGAAGCAGAGCCTAAGGTGTAAATTATCCATAGTCCATATCTCGGAAACTATAAGAGATAATGCAATTTGGCAACCGGCAATGTAATTAGCATGCCGAATATTACTTGGAATGTGAATTGGAACGAAATCGCCAATAGATAAGACCATTTTACAATTTGGGCCCAAGTTAGAAGCAGAGCCTAAGGTGTAAATTATCGATAGTCCGTATCTCGGAAACTATAAGAGATAATGCAATTTGGCAACCGGCAATGTAATTAGCATGCCGAATATTACTTGGAATGTGAATTGGAACGAAATCGGCAATAGATAAGACCATTTTACAATTTGGGCCCAAGTTAGAAGCAGAGCCTAAGATGTAAATTATCGATAGTCCATATCTCGGAAACTATAAGAGATAATGCAATTTAGCAACCGGCAATGTAATTAGCATGCCGAATATTACTTGGAATGTGAATTGGAACAACAAGTTAGAAGCAGAGCCTAAGGTGTAAATTATCGATAGTCCATATCTCGGAATCTATAAGAGATAATGCAATTTGGCAACCGGCAATGTAATTAGCATGCCGAATATTACCTGGAATGTGAATTGGAACGAAATCGCCAATAGGTAAGACCATTTTATAATTTGGGCCCAAGTTAGAAGCAGAGCCTAAGGTGTAAATTATCGATAGTCCATATCTCGGAAACTATAAGAGATAATTCAATTTGGCAACCGGCAATGTAATTAGCATGCCGGATATTACTTGGAATGTGAATTGGAACGAAATCGCCAATAGATAAGACCATTTTACAATTTGGGCCCAAGTTAGAAGCAGAGCCTAAGGTGTAAATTACCGATAGTCCATATCTCGGAAACTATAAGAGATAATGCAATTTGGCAACCGGCAATGTAATTAGCATGCCGAATATTACTTGGAATGTGAATTGGAACGAAATCGCCAATAGATAAGACGATTTTACAATTTGGGCCCAAGTTAGAAGCAGAGCCTAAGGTGTAAATTATCGATAGTCCATATCACGGAAACTATAAGAGATAATGCAATTTGGCAACCGGCAATGTAATTAGCATGCGGAATATTACTTGGAATGTGAATTGGAACGAAATCGCCAATAGATAAGACCATTTTACAATTTGGGCCCAAGTTAGAAGCAGAGCCTAAGGTGTAAATTATCGATAGTCCATATCTCGGAAACTATAAGAGATAATGCAATTTGGCAACCGGCAATGTAATTAGCATGCCGAATATTACTTGGAATGTGAATTGGAACGAAATCGCCAATAGAGAAGACCATTTTACAATTTGGGCCCAAGTTAGAAGCAGAGCCTAAGGTGTAAATTATCGATAGTCCATATCTCGGAAACTATAAGAGATAATGCAATTTGGCAATCGGCAATGTAATTAGCATGCCGAATATTACTTGGAATGTGAATTGGAACGAAATCGCCAATAGATAAGACCATTTTACAATTTGGGCCCAAGTTAGAAGCAGAGCCTAAGGTGTAAATTATCGATAGTCCATATCTCGGAAACTATAAGAGATAATGCAATTTGGCAACCGGCAATGTAATTAGCATGCCGAATATTACTTGGAATGTGAATTGGAACGAAATCGCCAATAGATAAGACCATTTTACAATTTGGGCCCAAGTTAGAAGCAGAGCCTAAGGTGTAAATTATCCATAGTCCATATCTCGGAAACTATAAGAGATAACGCAATTTGGCAACCGGCAATGTAATTAGCATGCCGAATATTACTTGGAATGTGAATTGGAACGAAATCGCCAATAGATAAGACCATTTTACAATTTGGGCCCAAATTAGAAGCAGAGCCTAAGGTGTAAATTATTGATAGTCCATATCTCGGAAACTATAAGAGATAATGCAATTTCGCAACCGGCAATGTAATTAGCATGCCGAATATTACTTGGAGTGTGAATCGGAACGAAATCGCCAATAGATAAGACCATTTTACAATTTGGGCCCAAGTTAGAAGCAGAGCCTAAGGTGTAAATTATCGATAGTCCGTATCTCGGAAACTATAAGAGATAATGCAATTTGGCAACCGGCAATGTAATTAGCATGCCGAATATTACTTGGAATGTGAATTGGAACGAAATAGCCAATAGATAAGACCATTTTACAATTTGGGCCCAAGTTAGAAGCAGAGCCTAAGGTGTAAATTATCGATAGTCCATATCTCGGAAACTATAAGAGATAATGCAATTTGGCAACCGGCAGTGTAATTAGCATGCCGAATATTACTTGGAATGTGAATTGGAACGAAATCGCCAATAGATAAGACCATTTTACAATTTGGGCCCAAGTTAGAAGCAGAGCCTAAGGTGTAAATTATCGATAGTCCATATTTCGGAAACTATAAGAGATAATGCAATTTGGCAACCGGCAATGTAATTAGCATGCCGAATATTACTTGGAATGTGAATTGGAACGAAATCGCCAATAGATAAGACCATTTTACAATTTGGGCCCAAGTTAGAAGCAGAGCCTAAGGTGTAAATTATCGATAGTCCATATCTCGGAAACTATAAGAGATAATGCAATTTGGCAACCGGCAATGTAATTAGCATGCCGAATATTACTTGGAATGTGAATTGGAACGAAATCGCCAATAGATAAGACCATATTATAATTTGGGCCCAAGTTAGGAGCAGAGCCTAAGGTGTAAATTATCGATAGTCCATATCTCGGAAACTATAAGAGATAATGCAATTTGGCAACCGGCAATGTAATTAGCATGCCGAATATTACTTGGAATGTGAATTGGAACGAAATCGCCAATAGATAAGACCATTTTACAATTTGGGCCCAAGTTAGAAGCAGAGCCTAAGGTGTAAATTATCGATAGTCCATATCTCGGAAACTATAAGAGATAATGCAATTTGGCAACCGGCAATGTAATTAGCATGCCGAATATTACTTGGAATGTGAATTGGAACGAAATCGCCAATAGGTAAGACCATTTTACAATTTGGGCCCAAGTTAGAAGCAGAGCCTAAGGTGTAAATTATCGATAGTCCATATCTCGGAAACTATAAGAGATAATTCAATTTGGCCACCGGCAATGTAATTAGCATGCCGAATATTACTTGGAATGTGAATTGGAACGAAATCGCCAATATATAAGACCATTTTACAATTTGGGCCCAAGTTAGAAGCAGAGCCTAAGGTGTAAATTATCGATAGTCCATATCTCGGAAACTATAAGAGATAATGCAATTTGGCAACCGGCAATGTAATTAGCATGCCGAATATTACTTGGAATGTGAATTGGAACGAAATCGCCAATAGATAAGGCCATTTTACAATTTGGGCCCAAGTTAGAAGCAGAGCCTAAGGTGTAAATTATCGATATTCCATATCTCGGAAACTATAAGAGATAATGCAATTTGGCAACCGGCAATGTAATTAGCATGCCGAATATTACTTGGAATGTGAATTGGAACGAAATCGCCAATAGATAAGACCATTTTACAATTTGGGCCCAAGTTAGAAGCAGAGCCTAAGGTGTAAATTATCGATAGTCCATATCTCGGAAACTAAAAGAGATAATGCAATTTGGCAACCGGCAAAGTAATTAGCATGCCGAATATTACTTGGAATGTGAATTGGAACGAAATCGCCAATAGATAAGACCATTTTACAATTTGGGCCCAAGTTAGAAGCAGAGCCTAAGGTGTAAATTATCGATAGTCCATATCTCGGAAACTATAAGAGATAATGCAGTTTCGCAACCGGCAATGTAATTAGCATGCCGAATATTACTTGGAATGTGAATTGGGACGAAATCGCCAATAGATAAGACCATTTTACAATTTGGGCCCAAGTTAGAAGCAGAGCCTAAGGTGTAAATTATCGATAGTCCATATCTCGGAAACTATAAGAGATAATGCAATTTGGCAACCGGCAATGTAATTAGCATGCCGAATATTACTTGGAATGTGAATTGGAACGAAATCGCCAATAGATAAGACCATTTTACAATTTGGGCCCAAGTTAGAAGCAGAGCCTAAGGTGTAAATTATCGATAGTCCTTATCTCGGAAACTATAAGAGATAATGCAATTTGGCCACCGGCAATGTAATTAGCATGCCGAATATTACTTGGAATGTGAATTGGAACGAAATCGCCAATATATAAGACCATTTTACAATTTGGGCCCAAGTTAGAAGCAGAGCCTAAGGTGTAAATTATCGATAGTCCATATCTCGGAAACTATAAGAGATAATGCAATTTGGCAACCGGCAATGTAATTAGCATGCCGAATATTACTTGGAATGTGAATTGGAACGAAATCGCCAATAGATAAGGCCATTTTACAATTTGGGCCCAAGTTAGAAGCAGAGCCTAAGGTGTAAATTATCGATATTCCATATCTCGGAAACTATAAGAGATAATGCAATTTGGCAACCGGCAATGTAATTAGCATGCCGAATATTACTTGGAATGTGAATTGGAACGAAATCGCCAATAGATAAGACCATTTTACAATTTGGGCCCAAGTTAGAAGCAGAACCTAAGGTGTAAATTATCGATAGTCCATATCTCGGAAACTAAAAGAGATAATGCAATTTGGCAACCGGCAAAGTAATTAGCATGCCGAATATTACTTGGAATGTGAATTGGAACGAAATCGCCAATAGATAAGACCATTTTACAATTTGGGCCCAAGTTAGAAGCAGAGCCTAAGGTGTAAATTATCGATAGTCCATATCTCGGAAACTATAAGAGATAATGCAGTTTCGCAACCGGCAATGTAATTAGCATGCCGAATATTACTTGGAATGTGAATTGGGACGAAATCGCCAATAGATAAGACCATTTTACAATTTGGGCCCAAGTTAGAAGCAGAGCCTAAGGTGTAAATTATCGATAGTCCATATCTCGGAAACTATAAGAGATAATGCAATTTGGCAACCGGCAATGTAATTAGCATGCCGAATATTACTTGGAATGTGAATTGGAACGAAATCGCCAATAGATAAGACCATTTTACAATTTGGGCCCAAGTTAGAAGCAGAGCCTAAGGTGTAAATTATCGATAGTCCTTATCTCGGAAACTATAAGAGATAATGCAATTTGGCAACCGGCAATGTAATTAGCATGCCGAATACCACTTGGAATATGAATTGGAACGAAATCGCCAATAGATAAGACCATTTTACAATTTGGGCCCAAGTTAGAAGCAGAGCCTAAGGTGTAAATTATCGATAGTCCTTATCTCGGAAACTATAAGAGATAATTCAATTTGGCAACCGGAAATGTAATTAGCATGCCGAATATTACTTGGAATGTGAATTGGAACGAAATCGCCAATAGATAAGACCATTTTACAATTTGGGCCCAAGTTAGAAGCAGAGCCTAAGGTGTAAATTATCGATAGTCCATATCTCGGAAACTATAAGAGATAATGCAATTTGGCAACCGGCAATGTAATTAGCATGCCGAATATTACTTGGAATGTGAATTGGAACGAAATCGCCAATAGATAAGACGATTTTACAATTTGGGCCCAAGTTAGAAGCAGAGCCTAAGGTGTAAATTATCGATAGTCCATATCTCGGAAACTATAAGAGATAATGCAATTTGGCAACCGGCAATGTAATTAGCATGCCGAATATTACTTGGAATGTGAATTGGAATGAAATCGCCAATAGATAAGACCATTTTACAATTTGGGCCCAAGTTAGAAGCAGAGCCTAAGGTGTAAATTATCGATAGTCCATATCTCGGAAACTATAAGAGGTAATGCAATTTGGCAACCGGCAATGTAATTAGCATGCCGAATATTACTTGGAATGTGAATTGGAACGAAATCGCCAATAGATAAGACCATTTTACAATTTGGGCCCAAGTTAGAAGCAGAGCCTAAGGTGTAAATTATCGATAGTCCATATCTCGGAAACTATAAGAGATAATGCAATTTGGCAACCGGCAATGTAATTAGCATGCCGAATACCACTTGGAATGTGAATTGGAACGAAATCGCCAATAGATAAGACCATTTTACAATTTGGGCCCAAGTTAGAAGCAGAGCCTAAGGTGTAAATTATCGATAGTCCATATCTCGGAAACTATAAGAGATATTTCAATTTGGCAACCGGCAATGTAATTAGCATGCCGAATATTACTTGGAATGTGAATTGGAACGAAATCGCCAATAGATAAGACCATTTTACAATTTGGGCCCAAGTTAGAAGCAGAGCCTAAGGTGTAAAGTATCAATAGTCCATATCTCGGAAACTAAAAGAGATAATGCAATTTGGCAACCGGCAATGTAATTAGCATGCCGAATACCACTTGGAATGTGAATTGGAACGAAATCGCCAATAGATAAGACCATTTTACAATTTGGGCCCAAGTTAGAAGCAGAGCCTAAGGTGTAAATTATCGATAGTCCATATCTCGGAAACTATAAGAGATAATGCAATTTGGCAACCGGCAATGTAATTAGCATGCCGAATATTACTTGGAATGTGAATTGGAACGAAATCGCCAATAGATAAGACCATTTTACAATTTGGGCCCAAGTTAGAAGCAGAGCCTAAGGTGTAAATTATCGATAGTCCATATCTCGGAAACTATAAGAGATAATGCAATTTGGCAACCGGCAATGTAATTAGCATGCCGAATACCACTTGGAATGTGAATTGGAACGAAATCGCCAATAGATAAGACCATTTTACAATTTGGGCCCAAGTTAGAAGCAGAGCCTAAGGTGTAAATTATCGATAGTCCATATTTCGGAAACTATAAGAGATAATGCAACTTGGCCACCGGCAATGTAATTAGCATGCCGAATATTACTTGGAATGTGAATTGGAACGAAATCGCCAATAGATAAGACCATTTTACAATTTGGGACCAAGTTAGAAGCAGAGCCTAAGGTGTAAATTATCCATAGTCCATATCTCGGAAACTATAAGAGATAATGCAATTTGGCAACCGGCAATGTAATTAGCATGCCGAATATTACTTGGAATGTGAATTGGAACGAAATCGCCAATAGATAAGACCATTTTACAATTTGGGACCAAGTTAGAAGCAGAGCCTAAGGTGTAAATTATCCATAGTCCATATCTCGGAAACTATAAGAGATAATGCAATTTGGCAACCGGCAATGTAATTAGCATGCCGAATATTACTTGGAATGTGAATTGGAACGAAATCGCCAATAGATAAGACCATTTTACAATTTGGGCCCAAGTTAGAAGCAGAGCCTAAGGTGTAAATTATCGATAGTCCGTATCTCGGAAACTATAAGAGATAATGCAATTTGGCAACCGGCAATGTAATTAGCATGCCGAATATTACTTGGAATGTGAATTGGAACGAAATCGCCAATAGATAAGACCATATTACAATTTGGGCCCAAGTTAGAAGCAGAGCCTAAGGTGTAAATTATCGATAGTCCATATCTCGGAAACTATAAGAGATAATGCAATTTGGCAGCCGGCAATGTAATTAGCATGCCGAATATTACTTGGAATGTGAATTGGAACGAAATCGCCAATAGATAAGACCATTTTACAATTTGGGCCCAAGTTAGAAGCAGAGCCTAAGGTGTAAATTATCGATAGTCCATATCTCGGAAACTATAAGACATAATGCAGTTTCGCAACCGGCAAAGTAATTAGCATGCCGAATATTACTTGGAATGTGAATTGGGACGAAATCGCCAATAGATAAGACCATTTTACAATTTGGGCCCAAGTTAGAAGCAGAGCCTAAGGTGTAAATTATCGATAGTCCATATCTCGGAAACTATAAGAGATAATGCAATTTGGCAACCGGCATTGTAATTAGCATGCCGAATATTACTTGGAATGTGAATTGGAACGAAATCGCCAATAGATAAGAGCATTTTACAATTTGGGCCCAAGTTAGAAGCAGAGCCTAAGGTGTAAATTATCGATAGTCCATATCTCGGAAACTATAAGAGATAATGCAATTTGGCAACCGGCAATGTAATTAGCATGCCGAATACCACTTGGAATGTGAATTGGAACGAAATCGCCAATAGATAAGACCATTTTACAATTTGGGCCCAAGTTAGAAGCAGAGCCTAAGGTGTAAATTATCGATAGTCCATATCTCGGAAACTATAAGAGATAATTCAATTTGGCAACCGGCAATGTAATTAGCATGCCGAATATTACTTGGAATGTGAATTGGAACGAAATCGCCAATAGATAAGACCATTTTACAATTTGGGCCCAAGTTAGAAGCAGAGCCTAAGGTGTAAATTATCGATAGTCCATATCTCGGAAACTATAAGAGATAATGCAATTTGGCAACCGGCAATGTAATCAGCATGCCGAATATTACTTGGAATGTGAATTGGAACGAAATCGCCAATAGATAAGACCATTTTACAATTTGGGCCCAAGTTAGAAGCAGAGCCTAAGGTGTAAATTATCGATAGTCCATATCTCGGAAACTATAAGAGATAATGCAATTTGGCAACCGGCAATGTAATTAGCATGCCGAATACCACTTGGAATGTGAATTGGAACGAAATCGCCAATAGATAAGACCATTTTACAATTTGGGCCCAAGTTAGAAGCAGAGCCTAAGGTGTAAATTATCGATAGTCCATATCTCGGAAACTATAAGAGATAATTCAATTTGGCAACCGGCAATGTAATTAGCATGCCGAATATTACTTGGAATGTGAATTGGAACGAAATCGCCAATAGATAAGACCATTTTACAATTTGGGCCCAAGTTAGAAGCCTAAGGTGTAAATTATCGATAGTCCATATCTCGGAAACTATAAGAGATAATGCAATTTGGCAACCGGCAATGTAATCAGCATGCCGAATATTACTTGGAATGTGAATTGGAACGAAATCGCCAATAGATAAGACCATTTTACAATTTGGTCCCAAGTTAGAAGCAGAGCCTAAGGTGTAAATTATGGATAGTCCATATATCGGAAACAATAAGAGATAATGCAATTTGGCAACCGGCAATGTAATTAGCATGCCGAATATTACTTGGAATGTGAATTGGAACGAAATCGCCAATAGATAAGACCATATTACAATTTGGGCCCAAGTTAGAAGCAGAGCCTAAGGTGTAAATTATCGATAGTCCATATCTCGGAAACTATAAGAGATAATGCATTTTGGCAACCGGCAATGTAATTAGCATGCCGAATATTACTTGGAATGTGAATTGGAACGAAATCGCCAATAGATAAGACCATTTTACAATTTGGGCCCAAGTTAGAAGCAGAGCCTAAGGTGTAAATTATCGATAGTCCATATCTCGGAAACTATAAGAGATAATGCAATTTGGCAACCGGCAATGTAATTAGCATGCCGAATATTACTTGGAATGTGAATTGGAACGAAATCGCCAATAGATAAGACCATTTTACAATTTGGGCCCAAGTTAGAAGCAGAGCCTAAGGTGTAAATTATCGATAGTCCATATCTCGGAAACTATAAGAGATAATGCAATTTGGCAACCGGCAATGTAATTAGCATGCCGAATACCACTTGGAATGTGAATTGGAACGAAATCGCCAATAGATAAGACCATTTTACAATTTGAGCCCAAGTTAGAAGCAGAGCCTAAGGTGTAAATTATCGATAGTCCATATCTCGGAAACTATAAGAGATAATTCAATTTGGCAACCGGCAATGTAATTAGCATGCCGAATATTACTTGGAATGTGAATTGGAACGAAATCGCCAATAGATAAGACCATTTTACAATTTGGGCGCAAGTTAGAAGCAGTGCCTAAGGTGTAAATTATCGATAGTCCATATCTCGGAAACTATAAGAGATAATGCAAATTGGCAACCGGCAATGTAATCAGCATGCCGAATATTACTTGGAATGTGAATTGGAACGAAATCGTCAATAGATAAGACGATTTTACAATTTGGGCCCAAGTTAGAAGCAGAGCCTAAGGTGTAAATTACCGATAGTCCATATCTCGGAAACTATAAGAGATAATACAATTTGGCAACCGGCAATGTAATTAGCATGCCGAATATTACTTGGAATGTGAATTGGAACGAAATCGCCAATAGATAAGACCATTTTACAATTTGGCCCCAAGTTAGAAGCAGAGCCTAAGGTGTAAATTATCGATAGTCCATATCTCGGAAACTATAAGAGATAATGCAATTTGGCAACCGGCAATGTAATTAGCATGCCGAATATTACTTGGAATGTGAATTGGAACGAAATCGCCAATAGATAAGACCATTTTACAATTTGGGCCCAAGTTAGAAGCAGAGCCTAAGGTGTAAATTATCGATAGTCCATATCTCGGAAACTATAAGAGATAATGCAATTTGGCAACCGGCAATGTAATTAGCATGCCGAATATTACTTGGAATGTGAATTGGAACGAAATCGCCAATAGATAAGACCATTTTACAATTTGGGCCCAAGTTAGAAGCAGAGCCTAAGGTGTAAATTATCGATAGTCCATATCTCGGAAACTATAAGAGATAATTCAATTTGGCAACCGGCAATGTAATTAGCATGCCGAATATTACTTGGAATGTGAATTGGAACGAAATCGCCAATAGATAAGACCATTTTACAATTTGGGCCCAAGTTAGAAGCAGTGCCTAAGGTGTAAATTATCGATAGTCCATATCTCGGAAACTATAAGAGATAATGCAAATTGGCAACCGGCAATGTAATCAGCATGCCGAATATTACTTGGAATGTGAATTGGAACGAAATCGTCAATAGATAAGACGATTTTACAATTTGGGCCCAAGTTAGAAGCAGAGCCTAAGGTGTAAATTACCGATAGTCCATATCTCGGAAACTATAAGAGATAATACAATTTGGCAACCGGCAATGTAATTAGAATGCCGAATATTACTTGGAATGTGAATTGGAACGAAATCGCCAATAGATAAGACCATTTTACAATTTGGCCCCAAGTTAGAAGCAGAGCCTAAGGTGTAAATTATCGATAGTCCATATCTCGGAAACTATAAGAGATAATGCAATTTGGCAACCGGCAATGTAATTAGCATGCCGAATATTACTTGGAATGTGAATTGGAATGAAATCGCCAATAGATAAGACCATTTTACAATTTGGGCCCAAGTTAGAAGCAGAGCCTAAGGTGTAAATTATCGATAGTCCATATCTCGGAATCTATAAGAGATAATGCAATTTGGCAACCGGCAATGTAATTAGCATGCCGAATATTACTTGGAATGTGAATTGGAACGAAATCGCCAATAGATAAGACGATTTTACAATTTGGGCCCAAGTTAGAAGCAGAGCCTAAGGTGTAAATTACCGATAGTCCATATCTCGGAGACTATAAGAGATAATGCAATTTGGCAACCGGCAATGTAATTAGCATGCCGAATATTACTTGGAATGTGAATTGGAACGAAATCGCCAATAGATAAGACCATTTTACAATTTGGGCCCAAGTTAGAAGCAGAGCCTAAGGTGTAAATTATCGATAGTCCATATCTCGGAAACTATAAGAGATAATGCAATTTGGCAAACGGCAATGTAATCAGCATGCCGAATATTACTTGGAATGTGAATTGGAACGAAATCGTCAATAGATAAGACGATTTTACAATTTGGGCCCAAGTTAGAAGCAGAGCCTAAGGTGTAAATTACCGATAGTCCATATCTCGGAAACTATAAGAGATAATACAATTTGGCAACCGGCAATGTAATTAGCATGCCGAATATTACTTGGAATGTGAATTGGAACGAAATCGCCAATAGATAAGACCATTTTACAATTTGGCCCCAAGTTAGAAGCAGAGCCTAAGGTGTAAATTATCGATAGTCCATATCTCGGAAACTATAAGAGATAATGCAATTTGGCAACCGGCAATGTAATTAGCATGCCGAATATTACTTGGAATGTGAATTGGAACGAAATCGCCAATAGATAAGACCATTTTACAATTTGGGCCCAAGTTAGAAGCAGAGCCTAAGGTGTAAATTATCGATAGTCCATATCTCGGAAACTATAAGAGATAATGCAATTTGGCAACCGGCAATGTAATTAGCATGCCGAATATTACTTGGAATGTGAATTGGAACGAAATCGCCAATAGATAAGACCATTTTACAATTTGGGCCCAAGTTAGAAGCAGAGCCTAAGGTGTAAATTATCGATAGTCCATATCTCGGAAACTATAAGAGATAATTCAATTTGGCAACCGGCAATGTAATTAGCATGCCGAATATTACTTGGAATGTGAATTGGAACGAAATCGCCAATAGATAAGACCATTTTACAATTTGGGCCCAAGTTAGAAGCAGTGCCTAAGGTGTAAATTATCGATAGTCCATATCTCGGAAACTATAAGAGATAATGCAAATTGGCAACCGGCAATGTAATCAGCATGCCGAATATTACTTGGAATGTGAATTGGAACGAAATCGTCAATAGATAAGACGATTTTACAATTTGGGCCCAAGTTAGAAGCAGAGCCTAAGGTGTAAATTACCGATAGTCCATATCTCGGAAACTATAAGAGATAATACAATTTGGCAACCGGCAATGTAATTAGAATGCCGAATATTACTTGGAATGTGAATTGGAACGAAATCGCCAATAGATAAGACCATTTTACAATTTGGCCCCAAGTTAGAAGCAGAGCCTAAGGTGTAAATTATCGATAGTCCATATCTCGGAAACTATAAGAGATAATGCAATTTGGCAACCGGCAATGTAATTAGCATGCCGAATATTACTTGGAATGTGAATTGGAATGAAATCGCCAATAGATAAGACCATTTTACAATTTGGGCCCAAGTTAGAAGCAGAGCCTAAGGTGTAAATTATCGATAGTCCATATCTCGGAATCTATAAGAGATAATGCAATTTGGCAACCGGCAATGTAATTAGCATGCCGAATATTACTTGGAATGTGAATTGGAACGAAATCGCCAATAGATAAGACGATTTTACAATTTGGGCCCAAGTTAGAAGCAGAGCCTAAGGTGTAAATTACCGATAGTCCATATCTCGGAGACTATAAGAGATAATGCAATTTGGCAACCGGCAATGTAATTAGCATGCCGAATATTACTTGGAATGTGAATTGGAACGAAATCGCCAATAGATAAGACCATTTTACAATTTGGGCCCAAGTTAGAAGCAGAGCCTAAGGTGTAAATTATCGATAGTCCATATCTCGGAAACTATAAGAGATAATGCAATTTGGCAAACGGCAATGTAATTAGCATGCCGAATATTACTTGGAATGTGAATTGGAACGAAATCGGCAATAGATAAGACCATTTTACAATTTGGGCCCAAGTTAGAAGCAGAGCCTAAGATGTAAATTATCGATAGTCCATATCTCGGAAACTATAAGAGATAATGCAATTTGGCAACCGGCAATGTAATTAGCATGCCGAATATTACTTGGAATGTGAATTGGAACGAAATCGGCAATAGATAAGACCATTTTTCAATTTGGGCCCAAGTTAGAAGCAGAGCCTAAGATGTAAATAATCGATAGTCCATATCTCGGAAACTATAAGAGATAATGCAATTTAGCAACCGGCAATGTAATTAGCATGCCGAATATTACTTGGAATGTGAATTGGAACGAAATCGCCAATAGATAAGACCATTTTACAATTTGGGCCCAAGTTAGAAGCAGAGCCTAAGGTGTAAATTATCCATAGTCCATATCTCGGAAACTATAAGAGATAATGCAATTTGGCAACCGGCAATGTAATTAGCATGCCGAATATTACTTGGAATGTGAATTGGAACGAAATCGCCAATAGATAAGACCATTTTACAATTTGGGCCCAAGTTAGAAGCAGAGCCTAAGGTGTAAATTATCGATAGTCCATATCTCGGAAACTATAAGAGATAATGCAATTTGGCAACCGGCAATGTAATTGGCATGCCGAATATTACTTGGAATGTGAATTGGAACGAAATCGCCAATAGATAAGACCATTTTACAATTTGGGCCCAAGTTAGAAGCAGAGCCTAAGGTGTAAATTATCCATAGTCCATATCTCGGAAACTATAAGAGATAATGCAATTTGGCAACCGGCAATGTAATGAGCATGCCGAATATTACTTGGAATGTGAATTGGAACGAAATCGCCAATAGATAAGACCATTTTACAATTTGGGCCCAAGTTAGAAGCAGAGCCTAAGGTGTAAATTATCGATAGTCCATATCTCGGAAACTATAAGAGATAATGCAATTTGGCAACCGGCAATGTAATTAGCATGCCGAATATTACTTGGAATATGAATTGGAACGAAATCGCCAATAGATAAGACCATATTACAATTTGGGCCCAAGTTAGAAGCAGAGCCTAAGGTGTAAATTATCGATAGTCCATATCTCGGAAACTATAAGAGATAATGCAATTTGGCAACCGGCAATGTAATTAGCATGCTGAATATTACTTGGAATGTGAATTGGAACGAAATCGCCAATAGATAAGACCATTTTACAATTTGGGCCCAAGTTAGAAGCAGAGCCTAAGGTGTAAATTATCGATAGTCCATATCTCGGAAACTATAAGAGATAATGCAATTTGGCAACCGGCAATGTAATTAGCATGCCGAATATTACTTGGAATGTGAATTGGAACGAAATCGCCAATAGATAAGACCATATTACAATTTGGGCCCAAGTTAGAAGCAGAGCCTAAGGTGTAAATTATCGATAGTCCATATCTCGGAAACTATAAGAGATAATGCAATTTGGCAACCGGCAATGTAATTAGCATGCCGAATATTACTTGGAATGTGAATGGGAACGAAATCGCCAATAGATAAGACCATTTTACAATTTGGGCCCAAGTTAGAAGCAGAGCCTAAGGTGTAAATTATCGATAGTCCATATCTCGGAAACTATAAGAGATAATGCAATTTGGCAACCGGCAATGTAATTAGCATGCCGAATATTACTTGGAATGTGAATTGGAACGAAATCGCCAATAGATAAGACCATTTTACAATTTGGGCCCAAGTTAGAAGCAGAGCCTAAGGTGTAAATTATCGATAGTCCATATCTCGGAAACTATAAGAGATAATTCAATTTGGCCACCGGCAATGTAATTAGCATGCCGAATATTACTTGGAATGTGAATTGGAACGAAATCGCCAATAGATAAGACCATTTTACAATTTGGGCCCAAGTTAGAAGCAGAGCCTAAGGTGTAAATTATCGATAGTCCATATCTCGGAAACTATAAGAGATAATACAATTTGGCAACCGGCAATGTAATTAGCATGCCGAATATTACTTGGAATGTGAATTGGAACGAAATCGCCAATAGATAAGGCCATTTTACAATTTGGGCCCAAGTTAGAAGCAGAGCCTAAGGTGTAAATTATCGATAGTCCATATCTCGGAAACTATAAGAGATAATGCAATTTGGCAACCGGCAATATAATTAGCATGCCGAATATTACTTGGAATGTGAATTGGAACGAAATCGCCAATAGATAAGACCATTTTACAATTTGGGCCCAAGTTAGAAGCAGAGCCTAAGGTGTAAATTATCGATAGTCCATATCTCGGAAACTATAAGAGATAGTGCAATTTGGCAACCGGCAATGTAATTAGCATGCCGAATATTACTTGGAAAGTGAATTGGAACGAAATCGCCAATAGATAAGACCATTTTACAATTTGGGCCCAAGTTAGAAGCAGAGCCTAAGGTGTAAATTATCGACAGTCCATATCTCGGAAGCTATAAGAGATAATGCAATTTGGCGACCGGCAATGCAATTAGCATGCCGAATATTACTTGGAATGTGAATTGGAACGAAATCGCCAATAGATAAGACCATTTTACAATTTGAGCCCAAGTTAGAAGCAGAGCCTAAGGTGTAAATTATCGATAGTCCATATCTCGGAAACTGTAAGAGATAATGCAATTTGGCAACCGGCAATGTAATTAGCATGCCGAATATTACTTGGAGAGTGAATTGGAACGAAATCGCCAATAGATAAGACCATTTTACAATTTGGGCCCAAGTTAGAAGCAGAGGCTGAGGTGTAAATTATCGATAGTCCATATCTCGGAAACTATAAGAGATAATGCAATTTGGCAACCGGCAATGTAATTTGCATGCCGAATATTACTTGGAAAGTGAATTGGAACGAAATCACCAATAGATAAGACCATTTTACAATTTGGGCCCAAGTTAGAAGCAGAGCCTAAGGTGTAAATTATCGATAGTCCATATCTCGGAAACTATAAGAGGTAATGCAATTTGGCAACCGGCAATGTAATTAGCATGCCGAATATTACTTGGAATGTGAATTGGAACGATATCGCCAATAGATAAGACCATTTTACAATTTGGGCCCAAGTTAGAAGCAGAGCCTAAGATGTAAATAATCCATAGTCCATATCTCGGAAACTATAAGATATAATGCAATTTGGCAACTGGCAATGTAATTAGCATGCCGAATATTACTTGGAATGTGAATTGGAACGAAATCGCCAATAGATAAGACCATTTTACAATTTGGGCCCAAGTTAGAAGCAGAGCCTAAGGTGTAAATTATCGATAGTCCATATCTCGGAAACTATAAGAGATAATGCAATTTGGCAACCGGCAATGTAATTAGCATGCCGAATACTACTTGGAATGTGAATTGGAACGAAATCGCCAATAGATAAGACCATTTTACAATTTGGGCCCAAGTTAGAAGCAGAGCCTAAGGTGTAAATTATCGATAGTCCATATCTCGGAAACTATAAGAGATAATTCAATTTGGCAACCGGCAATGTAATTAGCATGCCGAATATTACTTGGAATGTGAATTGGAACGAAATCACCAATAGATAAGACCATTTTACAATTTGGGCAAAAGTTAGAAGCAGAGCCTAAGGTGTAAATTATCGATAGTCCATATCTCGGAAACTATAAGAGATAATGCAATTCGGCAACCGGCAATGTAATTAGCATGCCGAGTATTACTTGGAATGTGAATTGGAACGAAATCGCCAATAGATAAGACGATTTTACAATTTGGGCCCAAGTTAGAAGCAGAGCCTAAGGTGTAAATTATCGATAGTCCATATCTCGGAAACTATAAGAGATAATGCAATTTGGCAACCGGCAATGTAATTAGCATGCCGAATATTACTTGGAATGTGAATTGGAACGAAATCGCCAATAGATAAGACCATTTTACAATTTGGGCCCAAGTTAGAAGCAGAGCCTAAGGTGTAAATTATCGATAGTCCATATCTCGGAAACTATAAAAGATAATGCAATTTGGCAATCGGCAATGTAATTAGCATGCCGAATATTACTTGGAATGTGAATTGGAACGAAATCGCCAATAGATAAGACCATTTTACAATTTGGGCCCAAGTTAGAAGCAGAGCCTAAGGTGTAAATTATCGATAGTCCATATCTCGGAAACTATAAGAGATAATGCAATTTGGCAACCGGCAATGTAATTAGCATGCCGAATATTACTTGGAATGTGAATTGGAACGAAATCGCCAATAGATAAGACCATTTTACAATTTGGGCCCAAGTTAGAAGCAGAGCCTAAGATGTAAATAATCGATAGTCCATATCTCGGAAGCTATAAGAGATAATGCAATTTGGCAACCGGCAATGTAATTAGCATGCCGAATATTACTTGGAATGTGAATTGGAACGAAATCGCCAATAGATAAGACCATTTTACAATTTGGGCCCAAGTTAGAAGCAGAGCCTAAGGTGTAAATTATCGATAGTCCATATCTCGGAAACTATAAGAGATAATGCAATTTGGCAACCGGCAATGTAATTAGCATGCCGAACATTACTTGGAATGTGAATTGGAACGAAATCGCCAATAGGTAAGACCATTTTACAATTTGGGCCCAACTTAGAAGCAGAGCCTAAAGTGTAAATTATCGATAGTCCATATCTCGGAAACTATAAGAGATAATTCAATTTGGCAACCGGCAATGTAATTAGCATGCCGGATATTACTTGGAATGTGAATTGGAACGAAATCGCCAATAGATAAGACCATTTTACAATTTGGGCCCAAGTTAGAAGCAGAGCCTAAGGTGTAAATTATCGATAGTCCATATCTCGGAAACTATAAGAGATAATGCAATTTGGCAACCGGCAATGTAATTAGCATGCCGAATATTATTTGGAATGTGAATTGGAACGAAATCGCCAATAGATAAGGCGATTTTACAATTTGGGCCCAAGTTAGAAGCAGAGCCTAAGGTGTAAATTATCGATAGTCCATATCTCGGAAACTACAAGAGATAATGCAATTTGGCAACCGGCAATGTAATTAGCATGCCGAATATTACTTGGAATGTGAATTGGAATGAAATCGCCAATAGATAAGACCATTTTATTATTTGGGCCCAAGTTAGAAGCAGAGCCTAAGGTGTAAATTATCGATAGTCCATATCTCGGAAACTATAAGAGATAATGCAATTTGGCAACCGGCAATGTAATTAGCATGCCGAATATTACTTGGAATGTGAATTGGAACGAAATCGGCAATAGATAAGACCATTTTACAATTTGGGCCCAAGTTAGAAGCAGAGCCTAAGATGTAAATTATCGATAGTCCATATCTCGGAAACTATAAGAGATAATGCAATTTAGCAACCGGCAATGTAATTAGCATGCCGAATATTACTTGGAATGTGAATTGGAACGAAATCGCCAATAGATAAGACCATTTTACAATTTGGGCCCAAGTTAGAAGCAGAGCCTAAGGTGTAAATTACCGATAGTCCATATCTCGGAAACTATAAGAGATAATGCAATTTGGCAACCGGCAATGTAATTAGCATGCCGAATATTACTTGGAATGTGAATTGGAACGAAATCGCCAATAGATAAGACGATTTTACAATTTGGGCCCAAGTTAGAAGCAGAGCCTAAGGTGTAAATTATCGATAGTCCATATCACGGAAACTATAAGAGATAATGCAATTTGGCAACCGGCAATGTAATTAGCATGCGGAATATTACTTGGAATGTGAATTGGAACGAAATCGCCAATAGATAAGACCATTTTACAATTTGGGCCCAAGTTAGAAGCAGAGCCTAAGGTGTAAATTATCGATAGTCCATATCTCGGAAACTATAAGAGATAATGCAATTTGGCAACCGGCAATGTAATTAGCATGCCGAATATTACTTGGAATGTGAATTGGAACGAAATCGCCAATAGAGAAGACCATTTTACAATTTGGGCCCAAGTTAGAAGCAGAGCCTAAGGTGTAAATTATCGATAGTCCATATCTCGGAAACTATAAGAGATAATGCAATTTGGCAACCGGCAATGTAATTAGCATGCCGAATATTACTTGGAATGTGAATTGGAACGAAATCGCCAATAGATAAGACCATTTTACAATTTGGGCCCAAGTTAGAAGCAGAGCCTAAGGTGTAAATTATCGATAGTCCATATCTCGGAAACTATAAGAGATAATGCAATTTGGCAACCGGCAATGTAATTAGCATGCCGAATATTACTTGGAATGTGAATTGGAACGAAATCGCCAATAGATAAGACCATTTTACAATTTGGGCCCAAGTTAGAAGCAGAGCCTAAGGTGTAAATTATCCATAGTCCATATCTCGGAAACTATAAGAGATAACGCAATTTGGCAACCGGCAATGTAATTAGCATGCCGAATATTACTTGGAATGTGAATTGGAACGAAATCGCCAATAGATAAGACCATTTTACAATTTGGGCCCAAATTAGAAGCAGAGCCTAAGGTGTAAATTATTGATAGTCCATATCTCGGAAACTATAAGAGATAATGCAATTTCGCAACCGGCAATGTAATTAGCATGCCGAATATTACTTGGAGTGTGAATCGGAACGAAATCGCCAATAGATAAGACCATTTTACAATTTGGGCCCAAGTTAGAAGCAGAGCCTAAGGTGTAAATTATCGATAGTCCGTATCTCGGAAACTATAAGAGATAATGCAATTTGGCAACCGGCAATGTAATTAGCATGCCGAATATTACTTGGAATGTGAATTGGAACGAAATAGCCAATAGATAAGACCATTTTACAATTTGGGCCCAAGTTAGAAGCAGAGCCTAAGGTGTAAATTATCGATAGTCCATATCTCGGAAACCATAAGAGATAATGCAATTTGGCAACCGGCAGTGTAATTAGCATGCCGAATATTACTTGGAATGTGAATTGGAACGAAATCGCCAATAGATAAGACCATTTTACAATTTGGGCCCAAGTTAGAAGCAGAGCCTAAGGTGTAAATTATCGATAGTCCATATTTCGGAAACTATAAGAGATAATGCAATTTGGCAACCGGCAATGTAATTAGCATGCCGAATATTACTTGGAATGTGAATTGGAACGAAATCGCCAATAGATAAGACCATTTTACAATTTGGGCCCAAGTTAGAAGCAGAGCCTAAGGTGTAAATTATCGATAGTCCATATCTCGGAAACTATAAGAGATAATGCAATTTGGCAACCGGCAATGTAATTAGCATGCCGAATATTACTTGGAATGTGAATTGGAACGAAATCGCCAATAGATAAGACCATATTATAATTTGGGCCCAAGTTAGAAGCAGAGCCTAAGGTGTAAATTATCGATAGTCCATATCTCGGAAACTATAAGAGATAATGCAATTTGGCAACCGGCAATGTAATTAGCATGCCGAATATTACTTGGAATGTGAATTGGAACGAAATCGCCAATAGATAAGACCATTTTACAATTTGGGCCCAAGTTAGAAGCAGAGCCTAAGGTGTAAATTATCGATAGTCCATATCTCGGAAACTATAAAAGATAATGCAATTTGGCAACCGGCAATGTAATTAGCATGCCGAATATTACTTGGAATGTGAATTGGAACGAAATCGCCAATAGGTAAGACCATTTTACAATTTGGGCCCAAGTTAGAAGCAGAGCCTAAGGTGTAAATTATCGATAGTCCATATCTCGGAAACTATAAGAGATAATTCAATTTGGCCGCCGGCAATGTAATTAGCATGCCGAATATTACTTGGAATGTGAATTGGAACGAAATCGCCAATATATAAGACCATTTTACAATTTGGGCCCAAGTTAGAAGCAGAGCCTAAGGTGTAAATTATCGATAGTCCATATCTCGGAAACTATAAGAGATAATGCAATTTGGCAACCGGCAATGTAATTAGCATGCCGAATATTACTTGGAATGTGAATTGGAACGAAATCGCCAATAGATAAGGCCATTTTACAATTTGGGCCCAAGTTAGAAGCAGAGCCTAAGGTGTAAATTATCGATATTCCATATCTCGGAAACTATAAGAGATAATGCAATTTGGCAACCGGCAATGTAATTAGCATGCCGAATATTACTTGGAATGTGAATTGGAACGAAATCGCCAATAGATAAGACCATTTTACAATTTGGGCCCAAGTTAGAAGCAGAGCCTAAGGTGTAAATTATCGATAGTCCATATCTCGGAAACTAAAAGAGATAATGCAATTTGGCAACCGGCAAAGTAATTAGCATGCCGAATATTACTTGGAATGTGAATTGGAACGAAATCGCCAATAGATAAGACCATTTTACAATTTGGGCCCAAGTTAGAAGCAGAGCCTAAGGTGTAAATTATTGATAGTCCATATCTCGGAAACTATAAGAGATAATGCAATTTCGCAACCGGCAATGTAATTAACATGCCGAATATTACTTGGAGTGTGAATTGGAACGAAATCGCCAATAGATAAGACCATTTTACAATTTGGGCCCAAGTTAGAAGCAGAGCCTAAGGTGTAAATTATCCATGGTCCATATCTCGGAAACTATAAGAGATAATGCAATTTGGCAACTGGCAATGTAATTAGCATGCCGAATATTACTTGGAATGTGAATTGGGACGAAATCGCCAATAGATAAGACCATTTTACAATTTGGGCCCAAGTTAGAAGCAGAGCCTAAGGTGTAAATTATCGATAGTCCATATCTCGGAAACTATAAGAGATAATGCAATTTGGCAACCGGCAATGTAATTAGCATGCCGAATATTACTTGGAATGTGAATTGGAACGAAATCGCCAATAGATAAGACGATTTTACAATTTGGGCCCAAGTTAGAAGCAGAGCCTAAGGTGTAAATTATCGATAGTCCATATCTCGGAAACTATAAGAGATAATGCAATTTGGCAACCGGCAATGTAATTAGCATGCCGAATATTACTTGGAATGTGAATTGGAATGAAATCGCCAATAGATAAGACCATTTTATTATTTGGGCCCAAGTTAGAAGCAGAGCCTAAGGTGTAAATTATCGATAGTCCATATCTCGGAAACTATAAGAGATAATGCAATTTGGCAACCGGCAATGTAATTAGCATGCCGAATATTACTTGGAATGTGAATTGGAACGAAATCGGCAATAGATAAGACCATTTTACAATTTGGGCCCAAGTTAGAAGCAGAGCCTAAGATGTAAATTATCGATAGTCCATATCTCGGAAACTATAAGAGATAATGCAATTTAGCAACCGGCAATGTAATTAGCATGCCGAATATTACTTGGAATGTGAATTGGAACGAAATCGCCAATAGATAAGACCATTTTACAATTTGGGCCCAAGTTAGAAGCAGAGCCTAAGGTGTAAATTACCGATAGTCCATATCTCGGAAACTATAAGAGATAATGCAATTTGGCAACCGGCAATGTAATTAGCATGCCGAATATTACTTGGAATGTGAATTGGAACGAAATCGCCAATAGATAAGACGATTTTACAATTTGGGCCCAAGTTAGAAGCAGAGCCTAAGGTGTAAATTATCGATAGTCCATATCACGGAAACTATAAGAGATAATGCAATTTGGCAACCGGCAATGTAATTAGCATGCGGAATATTACTTGGAATGTGAATTGGAACGAAATCGCCAATAGATAAGACCATTTTACAATTTGGGCCCAAGTTAGAAGCAGAGCCTAAGGTGTAAATTATCGATAGTCCATATCTCGGAAACTATAAGAGATAATGCAATTTGGCAACCGGCAATGTAATTAGCATGCCGAATATTACTTGGAATGTGAATTGGAACGAAATCGCCAATAGAGAAGACCATTTTACAATTTGGGCCCAAGTTAGAAGCAGAGCCTAAGGTGTAAATTATCGATAGTCCATATCTCGGAAACTATAAGAGATAATGCAATTTGGCAACCGGCAATGTAATTAGCATGCCGAATATTACTTGGAATGTGAATTGGAACGAAATCGCCAATAGATAAGACCATTTTACAATTTGGGCCCAAGTTAGAAGCAGAGCCTAAGGTGTAAATTATCGATAGTCCATATCTCGGAAACTATAAGAGATAATGCAATTTGGCAACCGGCAATGTAATTAGCATGCCGAATATTACTTGGAATGTGAATTGGAACGAAATCGCCAATAGATAAGACCATTTTACAATTTGGGCCCAAGTTAGAAGCAGAGCCTAAGGTGTAAATTATCCATAGTCCATATCTCGGAAACTATAAGAGATAACGCAATTTGGCAACCGGCAATGTAATTAGCATGCCGAATATTACTTGGAATGTGAATTGGAACGAAATCGCCAATAGATAAGACCATTTTACAATTTGGGCCCAAATTAGAAGCAGAGCCTAAGGTGTAAATTATTGATAGTCCATATCTCGGAAACTATAAGAGATAATGCAATTTCGCAACCGGCAATGTAATTAGCATGCCGAATATTACTTGGAGTGTGAATCGGAACGAAATCGCCAATAGATAAGACCATTTTACAATTTGGGCCCAAGTTAGAAGCAGAGCCTAAGGTGTAAATTATCGATAGTCCGTATCTCGGAAACTATAAGAGATAATGCAATTTGGCAACCGGCAATGTAATTAGCATGCCGAATATTACTTGGAATGTGAATTGGAACGAAATAGCCAATAGATAAGACCATTTTACAATTTGGGCCCAAGTTAGAAGCAGAGCCTAAGGTGTAAATTATCGATAGTCCATATCTCGGAAACCATAAGAGATAATGCAATTTGGCAACCGGCAGTGTAATTAGCATGCCGAATATTACTTGGAATGTGAATTGGAACGAAATCGCCAATAGATAAGACCATTTTACAATTTGGGCCCAAGTTAGAAGCAGAGCCTAAGGTGTAAATTATCGATAGTCCATATTTCGGAAACTATAAGAGATAATGCAATTTGGCAACCGGCAATGTAATTAGCATGCCGAATATTACTTGGAATGTGAATTGGAACGAAATCGCCAATAGATAAGACCATTTTACAATTTGGGCCCAAGTTAGAAGCAGAGCCTAAGGTGTAAATTATCGATAGTCCATATCTCGGAAACTATAAGAGATAATGCAATTTGGCAACCGGCAATGTAATTAGCATGCCGAATATTACTTGGAATGTGAATTGGAACGAAATCGCCAATAGATAAGACCATATTATAATTTGGGCCCAAGTTAGAAGCAGAGCCTAAGGTGTAAATTATCGATAGTCCATATCTCGGAAACTATAAGAGATAATGCAATTTGGCAACCGGCAATGTAATTAGCATGCCGAATATTACTTGGAATGTGAATTGGAACGAAATCGCCAATAGATAAGACCATTTTACAATTTGGGCCCAAGTTAGAAGCAGAGCCTAAGGTGTAAATTATCGATAGTCCATATCTCGGAAACTATAAAAGATAATGCAATTTGGCAACCGGCAATGTAATTAGCATGCCGAATATTACTTGGAATGTGAATTGGAACGAAATCGCCAATAGGTAAGACCATTTTACAATTTGGGCCCAAGTTAGAAGCAGAGCCTAAGGTGTAAATTATCGATAGTCCATATCTCGGAAACTATAAGAGATAATTCAATTTGGCCGCCGGCAATGTAATTAGCATGCCGAATATTACTTGGAATGTGAATTGGAACGAAATCGCCAATATATAAGACCATTTTACAATTTGGGCCCAAGTTAGAAGCAGAGCCTAAGGTGTAAATTATCGATAGTCCATATCTCGGAAACTATAAGAGATAATGCAATTTGGCAACCGGCAATGTAATTAGCATGCCGAATATTACTTGGAATGTGAATTGGAACGAAATCGCCAATAGATAAGGCCATTTTACAATTTGGGCCCAAGTTAGAAGCAGAGCCTAAGGTGTAAATTATCGATATTCCATATCTCGGAAACTATAAGAGATAATGCAATTTGGCAACCGGCAATGTAATTAGCATGCCGAATATTACTTGGAATGTGAATTGGAACGAAATCGCCAATAGATAAGACCATTTTACAATTTGGGCCCAAGTTAGAAGCAGAGCCTAAGGTGTAAATTATCGATAGTCCATATCTCGGAAACTAAAAGAGATAATGCAATTTGGCAACCGGCAAAGTAATTAGCATGCCGAATATTACTTGGAATGTGAATTGGAACGAAATCGCCAATAGATAAGACCATTTTACAATTTGGGCCCAAGTTAGAAGCAGAGCCTAAGGTGTAAATTATCGATAGTCCATATCTCGGAAACTATAAGAGATAATGCAGTTTCGCAACCGGCAATGTAATTAGCATGCCGAATATTACTTGGAATGTGAATTGGGACGAAATCGCCAATAGATAAGACCATTTTACAATTTGGGCCCAAGTTAGAAGCAGAGCCTAAGGTGTAAATTATCGATAGTCCATATCTCGGAAACTATAAGAGATAATGCAATTTGGCAACCGGCAATGTAATTAGCATGCCGAATATTACTTGGAATGTGAATTGGAACGAAATCGCCAATAGATAAGACCATTTTACAATTTGGGCCCAAGTTAGAAGCAGAGCCTAAGGTGTAAATTATCAATAGTCCTTATCTCGGAAACTATAAGAGATAATGCAATTTGGCAACCGGCAATGTAATTAGCATGCCGAATACCACTTGGAATATGAATTGGAACGAAATCGCCAATAGATAAGACCATTTTACAATTTGGGCCCAAGTTAGAAGCAGAGCCTAAGGTGTAAATTATCGATAGTCCTTATCTCGGAAACTATAAGAGATAATTCAATTTGGCAACCGGAAATGTAATTAGCATGCCGAATATTACTTGGAATGTGAATTGGAACGAAATCGCCAATAGATAAGACCATTTTACAATTTGGGCCCAAGTTAGAAGCAGAGCCTAAGGTGTAAATTATCGATAGTCCATATCTCGGAAACTATAAGAGATAATGCAATTTGGCAACCGGCAATGTAATTAGCATGCCGAATATTACTTGGAATGTGAATTGGAACGAAATCGCCAATAGATAAGACGATTTTACAATTTGGGCCCAAGTTAGAAGCAGAGCCTAAGGTGTAAATTATCGATAGTCCATATCTCGGAAACTATAAGAGATAATGCAATTTGGCAACCGGCAATGTAATTAGCATGCCGAATATTACTTGGAATGTGAATTGGAATGAAATCGCCAATAGATAAGACCATTTTACAATTTGGGCCCAAGTTAGAAGCAGAGCCTAAGGTGTAAATTATCGATAGTCCATATCTCGGAAACTATAAGAGATAATGCAATTTGGCAACCGGCAATGTAATTAGCATGCCGAATATTACTTGGAATGTGAATTGGAACGAAATCGCCAATAGATAAGACCATTTTACAATTTGGGCCCAAGTTAGAAGCAGAGCCTAAGGTGTAAATTATCGATAGTCCATATCTCGGAAACTATAAGAGATAATGCAATTTGGCAACCGGCAATGTAATTAGCATGCCGAATACCACTTGGAATGTGAATTGGAACGAAATCGCCAATAGATAAGACCATTTTACAATTTGGGCCCAAGTTAGAAGCAGAGCCTAAGGTGTAAATTATCGATAGTCCATATCTCGGAAACTATAAGAGATATTTCAATTTGGCAACCGGCAATGTAATTAGCATGCCGAATATTACTTGGAATGTGAATTGGAACGAAATCGCCAATAGATAAGACCATTTTACAATTTGGGCCCAAGTTAGAAGCAGAGCCTAAGGTGTAAATTATCGATAGTCCATATCTCGGAAACTAAAAGAGATAATGCAATTTGGCAACCGGCAATGTAATCAGCATGCCGAATACCACTTGGAATGTGAATTGGAACGAAATCGCCAATAGATAAGACCATTTTACAATTTGGGCCCAAGTTAGAAGCAGAGCCTAAGGTGTAAATTATCGATAGTCCATATCTCGTAAACTATAAGAGATAATGCAATTTGGCAACCGGCAATGTAATTAGCATGCCGAATATTACTTGGAATGTGAATTGGAACGAAATCGCCAATAGATAAGACCATTTTACAATTTGGGCCCAAGTTAGAAGCAGAGCCTAAGGTGTAAATTATCGATAGTCCATATCTCGGAAACTATAAGAGATAATGCAATTTGGCAACCGGCAATGTAATTAGCATGCCGAATACCACTTGGAATGTGAATTGGAACGAAATCGCCAATAGATAAGACCATTTTACAATTTGGGCCCAAGTTAGAAGCAGAGCCTAAGGTGTAAATTATCGATAGTCCATATTTCGGAAACTATAAGAGATAATGCAACTTGGCCACCTGCAATGTAATTAGCATGTCGAATATTACTTGGAATGTGAATTGGAACGAAATCGCCAATAGATAAGACCATTTTACAATTTGGGCCCAAGTTAGAAGCAGAGCCTAAGGTGTAAATTATCGATAGTCCATATCTCGGAAACTATAAGAGATAATGCAATTTGGCAACCGGCAATGTAATTAGCATGCCGAATATTACTTGGAATGTGAATTGGAACGAAATAGCCAATAGATAAGACCATTTTACAATTTGGGACCAAGTTAGAAGCAGAGCCTAAGGTGTAAATTATCCATAGTCCATATCTCGGAAACTATAAGAGATAATGCAATTTGGCAACCGGCAATGTAATTAGCATGCCGAATATTACTTGGAATGTGAATTGGAACGAAATCGCCAATAGATAAGACCATTTTACAATTTGGGCCCAAGTTAGAAGCAGAGCCTAAGGTGTAAATTATCGATAGTCCGTATCTCGGAAACTATAAGAGATAATGCAATTTGGCAACCGGCAATGTAATTAGCATGCCGAATATTACTTGGAATGTGAATTGGAACGAAATCGCCAATAGATAAGACCATATTACAATTTGGGCCCAAGTTAGAAGCAGAGCCTAAGGTGTAAATTATCGATAGTCCATATCTCGGAAACTATAAGAGATAATGCAATTTGGCAGCCGGCAATGTAATTAGCATGCCGAATATTACTTGGAATGTGAATTGGAACGAAATCGCCAATAGATAAGACCATTTAACAATTGGGGCCCAAGTTAGAAGCAGAGCCTAAGGTGTAAATTATCGATAGTCCATATCTCGGAAACTATAAGACATAATGCAGTTTCGCAACCGGCAAAGTAATTAGCATGCCGAATATTACTTGGAATGTGAATTGGGACGAAATCGCCAATAGATAAGACCATTTTACAATTTGGGCCCAAGTTAGAAGCAGAGCCTAAGGTGTAAATTATCGATAGTCCCTATCTCGGAAACTATAAGAGATAATGCAATTTGGCAACCGGCATTGTAATTAGCATGCCGAATATTACTTGGAATGTGAATTGGAACGAAATCGCCAATAGATAAGAGCATTTTACAATTTGGGCCCAAGTTAGAAGCAGAGCCTAAGGTGTAAATTATCGATAGTCCATATCTCGGAAACTATAAGAGATAATGCAATTTGGCAACCGGCAATGTAATTAGCATGCCGAATACCACTTGGAATGTGAATTGGAACGAAATCGCCAATAGATAAGACCATTTTACAATTTGGGCCCAAGTTAGAAGCAGAGCCTAAGGTGTAAATTATCGATAGTCCATATCTCGGAAACTATAAGAGATAATTCAATTTGGCAACCGGCAATGTAATTAGCATGCCGAATATTACTTGGAATGTGAATTGGAACGAAATCGCCAATAGATAAGACCATTTTACAATTTGGGCCCAAGTTAGAAGCAGAGCCTAAGGTGTAAATTATCGATAGTCCATATCTCGGAAACTATAAGAGATAATGCAATTTGGCAACCGGCAATGTAATCAGCATGCCGAATATTACTTGGAATGTGAATTGGAACGAAATCGCCAATAGATAAGACCATTTTACAATTTGGGCCCAAGTTAGAAGCAGAGCCTAAGGTGTAAATTATCGATAGTCCATATCTCGGAAACTATAAGAGATAATGCAATTTGGCAGCCGGCAATGTAATTAGCATGCCGAATATTACTTGGAATGTGAATTGGAACGAAATCGCCAATAGATAAGACCATTTTACAATTTGGGCCCAAGTTAGAAGCAGAGCCTAAGGTGTAAATTATCGATAGTCCATATCTCGGAAACTATAAGACATAATGCAGTTTCGCAACCGGCAAAGTAATTAGCATGCCGAATATTACTTGGAATGTGAATTGGGACGAAATCGCCAATAGATAAGACCATTTTACAATTTGGGCCCAAGTTAGAAGCAGAGCCTAAGGTGTAAATTATCGATAGTCCATATCTCGGAAACTATAAGAGATAATGCAATTTGGCAACCGGCATTGTAATTAGCATGCCGAATATTACTTGGAATGTGATTTGGAACGAAATCGCCAATAGATAAGAGCATTTTACAATTTGGGCCCAAGTTAGAAGCAGAGCCTAAGGTGTAAATTATCGATAGTCCATATCTCGGAAACTATAAGAGATAATGCAATTTGGCAACCGGCAATGTAATTAGCATGCCGAATACCACTTGGAATGTGAATTGGAACGAAATCGCCAATAGATAAGACCATTTTACAATTTGGGCCCAAGTTAGAAGCAGAGCCTAAGGTGTAAATTATCGATAGTCCATATCTCGGAAACTATAAGAGATAATGCATTTTGGCAACCGGCAATGTAATTAGCATGCCGAATATTACTTGGAATGTGAATTGGAACGAAATCGCCAATAGATAAGACCATTTTACAATTTGGGCCCAAGTTAGAAGCAGAGCCTAAGGTGTAAATTATCGATAGTCCATATCTCGGAAACTATAAGAGATAATGCAATTTGGCAACCGGCAATGTAATTAGCATGCCGAATATTACTTGGAATGTGAATTGGAACGAAATCGCCAATAGATAAGACCATTTTACAATTTGGGCCCAAGTTAGAAGCAGAGCCTAAGGTGTAAATTATCGATAGTCCATATCTCGGAAACTATAAGAGATAATGCAATTTGGCAACTGGCAATGTAATTAGCATGCCGAATACCACTTGGAATGTGAATTGGAACGAAATCGCCAATAGATAAGACCATTTTACAATTTTAGCCCAAGTTAGAAGCAGAGCCTAAGGTGTAAATTATCGATAGTCCATATCTCGGAAACTATAAGAGATAATTCAATTTGGCAACCGGCAATGTAATTAGCATGCCGAATATTACTTGGAATGTGAATTGGAACGAAATCGCCAATAGATAAGACCATTTTACAATTTGGGCGCAAGTTAGAAGCAGTGCCTAAGGTGTAAATTATCGATAGTCCATATCTCGGAAACTATAAGAGATAATGCAAATTGGCAACCGGCAATGTAATCAGCATGCCGAATATTACTTGGAATGTGAATTGGAACGAAATCGTCAATAGATAAGACGATTTTACAATTTGGGCCCAAGTTAGAAGCAGAGCCTAAGGTGTAAATTACCGATAGTCCATATCTCGGAAACTATAAGAGATAATACAATTTGGCAACCGGCAATGTAATTAGCATGCCGAATATTACTTGGAATGTGAATTGGAACGAAATCGCCAATAGATAAGACCATTTTACAATTTGGCCCCAAGTTAGAAGCAGAGCCTAAGGTGTAAATTATCGATAGTCCATATCTCGGAAACTATAAGAGATAATGCAATTTGGCAACCGGCAATGTAATTAGCATGCCGAATATTACTTGGAATGTGAATTGGAACGAAATCGCCAATAGATAAGACCATTTTACAATTTGGGCCCAAGTTAGAAGCAGAGCCTAAGGTGTAAATTATCGATAGTCCATATCTCGGAAACTATAAGAGATAATGCAATTTGGCAACCGGCAATGTAATTAGCATGCCGAATATTACTTGGAATGTGAATTGGAACGAAATCGCCAATAGATAAGACCATTTTACAATTTGGGCCCAAGTTAGAAGCAGAGCCTAAGGTGTAAATTATCGATAGTCCATATCTCGGAAACTATAAGAGATAATGCAATTTGGCAACCGGCAATGTAATTAGCATGCCGAATACCACTTGGAATGTGAATTGGAACGAAATCGCCAATAGATAAGACCATTTTACAATTTGAGCCCAAGTTAGAAGCAGAGCCTAAGGTGTAAATTATCGATAGTCCATATCTCGGAAACTATAAGAGATAATTCAATTTGGCAACCGGCAATGTAATTAGCATGCCGAATATTACTTGGAATGTGAATTGGAACGAAATCGCCAATAGATAAGACCATTTTACAATTTGGGCCCAAGTTAGAAGCACTGCCTAAGGTGTAAATTATCGATAGTCCATATCTCGGAAACTATAAGAGATAATGCAAATTGGCAACCGGCAATGTAATCAGCATGCCGAATATTACTTGGAATGTGAATTGGAACGAAATCGTCAATAGATAAGACGATTTTACAATTTGGGCCCAAGTTAGAAGCAGAGCCTAAGGTGTAAATTACCGATAGTCCATATCTCGGAAACTATAAGAGATAATACAATTTGGCAACCGGCAATGTAATTAGCATGCCGAATATTACTTGGAATGTGAATTGGAACGAAATCGCCAATAGATAAGACCATTTTACAATTTGGGCCCAAGTTAGAAGCAGAGCCTAAGGTGTAAATTATCGACAGTCCATATCTCGGAATCTATAAGAGATAATGCAATTTGGCAACCGGCAATGTAATTAGCATGCCGAATATTACTTGGAATGTGAATTGGAACGAAATCGCCAATAGATAAGACGATTTTACAATTTGGGCCCAAGTTAGAAGCAGAGTCTAAGGTGTAAATTACCGATAGTCCATATCTCGGAGACTATAAGAGATAATGCAATTTGGCAACCGGCAATGTAATTAGCATGCCGAATATTACTTGGAATGTGAATTGGAACGAAATCGCCAATAGATAAGACCATTTTACAATTTGGGCCCAAGTTAGAAGCAGAGCCTAAGGTGTAAATTATCGATAGTCCATATCTCGGAAACTATAAGAGATAATGCAATTTGGCAAACGGCAATGTAATTAGCATGCCGAATATTACTTGGAATGTGAATTGGAATGAAATCGCCAATAGATAAGACCATTTTACAATTTGGGCCCAAGTTAGAAGCAGAGCCTAAGGTGTAAATTATCCATAGTCCATATCTCGAAAACTATAAGAGATAATGCAATTTGGCAACTGGCAATGTAATTAGCATGCCGAATATTACTTGGAATGTGAATTGGAACGAAATCGCCAATAGATAAGACGATTTTACAATTTGGGCCCAAGTTAGAAGCAGAGCCTAAGGTGTAAATTACCGATAGTCAATATCTCGGAAACTATAAGAGATAATGCAATTTGGCAACCGGCAATGTAATTAGCATGCCGAATATTCCTTGGAATGTGAATTGGAACGAAATCGCCAATAGATAAGACCATTTTACAATTTGGGCCCAAGTTAGAAGCAGAGCCTAAGGTGTAAATTATCGATAGTCCATATCTCGGAAACTATAAGAGATAATGCAATTTGGCAACCGGCAATGTAATTAGCATGCCGAATACTACTTGGAATGTGAATTGGAACGAAATCGCCAATAGATGAGACCATTTTACAGTTTGGGCCCAAGTTAGAAGCAGAGCCTAAGGTTAAAAATAATCGATAGTCCATATCTCGGAAACTATAAGAGATAATGCAATTTGGGAACCGGCAATGTAATTAGCATGCCGAATATTACTTGGAATGTGAATTGGAACGAAATCGCCAATAGAGAAGACCATTTTACAATTTGGGCCCAAGTTAGAAGCAGAGCCTAAGGTGTAAATTATCGATAGTCCATATCTCGGAAACTATAAGAGATAATGCAATTTGGCAACCGGCAATGTAATTAGCATGCCGAATACTACTTGGAATGTGAATTGGAACGAAATCGCCAATAGATGAGACCATTTTACAGTTTGGGCCCAAGTTAGAAGCAGAGCCTAAGGTTAAAAATAATCGATAGTCCATATCTCGGAAACTATAAGAGATAATGCAATTTGGGAACCGGCAATGTAATTAGCATGCCGAATATTACTTGGAATGTGAATTGGAACGAAATCGCCAATAGAGAAGACCATTTTACAATTTGGGCCCAAGTTAGAAGCAGAGCCTAAGGTGTAAATTATCGATAGTCCATATCTCGGAAACTATAAGAGATAATGCAATTTGGCAACCGGCAATGTAATTAGCATGCCGAATATTACTTGGAATGTGAATTGGAACGAAATCGCCAATAGATAAGACCATTTTACAATTTGGGCCCAAGTTAGAAGCAGAGCCTAAGGTGTAAATTATCGATAGTCCATATCTCGGAAACTATAAGAGATAATGCAATTTGGCAACCGGCAATGTAATTAGCATGCCGAATATTACTTGGAATGTGAATTGGAACGAAATCGCCAATAGATAAGACCATTTTACAATTTGGGCCCAAGTTAGAAGCAGAGCCTAAGGTGTAAATTATCGATAGTCCATATCTCGGAAACTATAAGAGATAATGCAATTTGGCAACCGGCAATGTAATTAGCATGCCGAATAATACTTGGAATGTGAATTGGAACGAAATCGCCAATAGATAAGACCATTTTACAATTTGGGCCCAAGTTAGAAGCAGAGCCTAAGGTGTAAATTATCGATAGTCCATATCTCGGAAACTATAAGAGATAATGCAATTTGGCAACCGGCAATGTAATTAGCATGCCGAATATTACTTGGAATGTGAATTGGGACGAAATCGCCAATAGATAAGACCGTTTTACAATTTGGGCCCAAGTTAGAAGCAGAGCCTAAGGTGTAAATTATCGATAGTCCATATCTCGGAAACTATAAGAGATAATGCAATTTGGCAACCGGCAATGTAATTAGCATGCCGAATATTACTTGGAATGTGAATTGGAACGAAATCGCCAATAGATAAGACCATTTTACAATTTGGGCCCAAGTTAGAAGCAGAGCCTAAGGTGTAAATTATCGATAGTCCATATCTCGGAAACTATAAGATATAATGCAATTTGGCAACCGGCAATGTAATTAGCATGCCGAATACCACTTGGAATGTGAATTGGAACGAAATCGCCAATAGATAAGACCATTTTACAATTTGGGCCCAAGTTAGAAGCAGAGCCTAAGGTGTAAATTATCGATAGTCCATATCTCGGAAACTATAAGAGATAATGCAATTTGGCAACCGGCAATGTAATTAGCATGCCGAATATTACTTGGAATGTGAATTGGAACGAAATCGCCAATAGATAAGACCATTTTACAATTTGGGCCCAAGTTAGAAGCAGAGCCTAAGGTGTAAATTATCGATAGTCCATATCTCGGAAACTATAAGAGATAATTCAATTTGGCAACCGGCAATGTAATTAGCATGCCGAATATTACTTGGAATGTGAATTGGAACGAAATCGCCAATAGATAAGACCATTTTACAATTTGGGCCCAAGTTAGAAGCAGATCCTAAGGTGTAAATTATCGATAGTCCATATCTCGGAAACTATAAGAGATAATGCAATTTGGCAACCGGCAATGTAATTAGCATGCCGAATATTACTTGGAATGTGAATTGGAACGAAATAGCCAATAGATAAGACCATTTTACAATTTGGGCCCAAGTTAGAAGCAGAGCATAAGGTGTAAATTATCGATAGTCCATATCTCCGAAACTATAAGAGATAATGCAATTTGGCAACCGGCAATGTAATCAGCATGCCGAGTATTACTTGGAATGTGAATTGGAACGAAATCGCCAATAGATAAGGCCATTTTACAATTTGGGCCCAAGTTAGAAGCAGAGCCTAAGGTGTAAATTATCGATAGTCCATATCTCGGAAACTATAAAAGATAATGCAATTTGGCAACCGGCAATGTAATTAGCATGCCGAATATTACTTGGAATGTGAATTGGAACGAAATCGCCAATAGATAAGACCATTTTACAATTTGGGCCCAAGTTAGAAGCAGAGCCTAAGGTGTAAATTATCCATAGTCCATATCTCGGAAACTATAAGAGATAATGCAATTTGGCAACTGGCAATGTAATTAGCATGCCGAATATTACTTGGAATGTGAATTGGAAAGAAATCGCCAATAGATAAGACGATTTTACAATTTGGGCCCAAGTTAGAAGCAGAGCCTAAGGTGTAAATTACCGATAGCCCATATTTCGGAAACTATAAGAGATAATGCAATTTGGCAACCGGCAATGTAATTAGCATGCCGAATATTACTTGGAATGTGAATTGGAACGAAATCGCCAATAGATAAGACCATTTTACAATTTGGGCCCAAGTTAGAAGCAGAGCCTAAGGTGTAAATTATCGATAGTCCATATCTCTGAAACTATAAGAGATAATGCAATTTGGCAACCGGCAATGTAATCAGCATGCCGAGTATTACTTGGAATGTGAATTGGAACGAAATCGCCAATAGATAAGGCCATTTTACAATTTGGGCCCAAGTTAGAAGCAGAGCCTAAGGTGTAAATTATCGATAGTCCATATCTCGGAAACTATAAAAGATAATGCAATTTGGCAACCGGCAATGTAATTAGCATGCCGAATATTACTTGGAATGTGAATTGGAACGAAATCGCCAATAGATAAGACTATTTTACAATTTGGGCCCAAGTTAGAAGCAGAGCCTAAGGTGTAAATTATCCATAGTCCATATCTCGGAAACTATAAGAGATAATGCAATTTGGCAACTGGCAATGTAATTAGCATGCCGAATATTACTTGGAATGTGAATTGGAACGAAATCGCCAATAGATAAGACGATTTTACAATTTGGGCCCAAGTTAGAAGCAGAGCCTAAGGTGTAAATTACCGATAGTCCATATTTCGGAAACTATAAGAGATAATGCAATTTGGCAACCGGCAATGTAATTAGCATGCCGAATATTACTTGGAATGTGAATTGGAACGAAATCGCCAATAGATAAGACCATTTTACAATTTGGGCCCAAGTTAGAAGCAGAGCCTAAGGTGTAAATTATCGATAGTCCATATCTCGCAAACTATAAGAGATAATGCAATTTGGCAACCGGCAATGTAATTAGCATGCCGAATATTATTTGGAATGTGAATTGGAACGAAATCGCCAATAGATAAGGCGATTTTACAATTTGGGCCCAAGTTAGAAGCAGAGCCTAAGGTGTAAATTATCGATAGTCCATATCTCGGAAACTACAAGAGATAATGCAATTTGGCAACCGGCAATGTAATTAGCATGCCGAATATTACTTGGAATGTGAATTGGAACGAAATCGCCAATAGATAAGACCATTTTACAATTTGGGCCCAAGTTAGAAGCAGAGCCTAAGGTGTAAATTATCGATAGTCCATATCTCGGAAACTATAAGAGATAATGCAATTTGGCAACCGGCAATGTAATTAGCATGCCGAATATTATTTGGAATGTGAATTGGAACGAAATCGCCAATAGATAAGGCGATTTTACAATTTGGGCCCAAGTTAGAAGCAGAGCCTAAGGTGTAAATTATCGATAGTCCATATCTCGGAAACTACAAGAGATAATGCAATTTGGCAACCGGCAATGTAATTAGCATGCCGAATATTACTTGGAATGTGAATTGGAACGAAATCGCCAATAGATAAGACCATTTTACAATTTGGGCCCAAGTTAGAAGCAGAGCCTAAGGTGTAAATTATCGATAGTCCATATCTCGGAAACTATAAGAGATAATGCAATTTGGCAACCGGCAATGTAATTAGCATGCGGAATATTACTTGGAATGTGAATTGGAACGAAATCGCCAATAGATAAGACCATTTTACAATTTGGGCCCAAGTTAGAAGCAGAGCCTAAGGTGTAAATTATCGATAGTCCTTATCTCGGAAACTATAAGAGATAATGCAATTTGGCAACCGGCAATGTAATTAGCATGCCGAATATTACTTGGAATGTGAATTGGAACGAAATCGCCAATAGGTAAGACCTTTTTACAATTTGGGCCCAAGTTAGAAGCAGAGCCTAAGGTGTAAATTATCGATAGTCCATATCTCGGAAACTATAAGAGATAATTCAATTTGGCCACCGGCAACGTAATTAGCATGCCGAATATTACTTGGAATGTGAATTGGAACGAAATCGCCAATAGATAAGACCATTTTACAATTTGGGCCCAAGTTAGAAGAAGAGCCTAAGGTGTAAATTATCGATAGTCCATATCTCGGAAACTATAAGAGATAATGCAATTTGGCAACCGGCAATGTAATTAGCATGCCGAATATTACTTGGAATGTGAATTGGAACGAAATCGCCAATAGATAAGGCCATTTTACAATTTGGGCCCAAGTTAGAAGCAGAGCCCAAGGTGTAAATTATCGATAGTCCATATCTCGGAAACTATAAGAGATAATGCAATTTGGCAACCGGCAATGTAATTAGCATGCCGAATATTACTTGGAATGTGAATTGGAACGAAATCGCCAATAGGTAAGACCTTTTTACAATTTGGGCCCAAGTTAGAAGCAGAGCCTAAGGTGTAAATTATCGATAGTCCATATCTCAGAAACTATAAGAGATAATTCAATTTGGCCACCGGCAATGTAATTAGCATGCCGAATATTACTTGGAATGTGAATTGGAACGAAATCGCCAATAGATAAGGCCATTTTACAATTTGGGCCCAAGTTAGAAGAAGAGCCTAAGGTGTAAATTATCGATAGTCCATATCTCGGAAACTATAAGAGATAATGCAATTTGGCAACCGGCAATGTAATTAGCATGCCGAATATTACTTGGAATGTGAATTGGAACGAAATCGCCAATAGATAAGGCCATTTTACAATTTGGGCCCAAGTTAGAAGCAGAGCCTAAGGTGTAAATTATCGATAGTCCATATCTCGGAAACTATAAGAGATAATGCAATTTGGCAACCAGCAATGTAATTAGCATGCCGAATATTACTTGGAATGTGAATTGGAACGAAATCGCCAATAGATAAGACCATTTTACAATTTGGGCCCAAGTTAGAAGCAGAGCCTAAGTTGTAAATTATCGATAGTCCATATCTCGGAAACTAAAAGAGATAATGCAATTTGGCAACCGGCAATGTAATTAGCATGCCGAATATTACTTGGAATGTGAATTGGAACGAAATCGCCAATAGATAAGACCATTTTACAATTTGGGCCCAAGTTAGAAGCAGAGCCTAAGGTGTAAATTATCGATAGTCCAAATCTCGGAAACTATAAGAGATAATGCAGTTTCGCAACCGGCAATGTAATTAGCATGCCGAATATTACTTGGAATGTGAATTGGGACGAAATCGCCAATAGATAAGACCATTTTACAATTTGGGCCCAAGTTAGAAGCAGAGCCTAAGGTGTAAATTATCGATAGTCCATATCTCGGAAACTATAAGAGATAATGCAATTTCGCAACCGGCAATGTAATTAGCATGCCGAATATTACTTGGAGTGTGAATTGGAACGAAATCGCCAATAGATAAGACCATTTTACAATTTGGGCCCAAGTTAGAAGCAGAGCCTAAGGTGTAAATTATCGATAGTCCGTATCTCGGAAAGTATAAGAGATAATGCAATTTGGCAACCGGCAATGTAATTAGCATGCCGAATATTACTTGGAATGTGAATTGGAACGAAATCGCCAATAGATAAGACCATTTTACAATTTGGGCCCAAGTTAGAAGCAGAGCCTAAGGTGTAAATTATCGATAGTCCATATCTCGGAAACTATAAGAGATAATGCAATTTGGCAACCGGCAATGTAATTAGCATGCCGAATATTACTTGGAATGTGAATTGGAACGAAATCGCCAATAGATAAGACCATTTTACAATTTGGGCCCAAGTTAGAAGCAGAGCCTAAGGTGTAAATTATCGATAGTCCATATCTCGGAAACTATAAGAGATAATGCAATTTGGCAACCGGCAATGTAATTAGCATGCCGAATATTACTTGGAATGTGAATTGGAACGAAATCGCCAATAGGTAAGACCTTTTTACAATTTGGGCCCAAGTTAGAAGCAGAGCCTAAGGTGTAAATTATCGATAGTCCATATCTCGGAAACTATAAGAGATAATTCAATTTGGCCACCGGCAATGTAATTAGCATGCCGAATATTACTTGGAATGTGAATTGGAACGAAATCGCCAATAGATAAGACCATTTTACAATTTGGGCCCAAGTTAGAAGAAGAGCCTAAGGTGTAAATTATCGATAGACCATATCTCGGAAACTATAAGAGATAATGCAATTTGGCAACCGGCAATGTAATTAGCATGCCGAATATTACTTGGAATGTGAATTGGAACGAAATCGCCAATAGATAAGGCCATTTTACAATTTGGGCCCAAGTTAGAAGCAGAGCCTAAGGTGTAAATTATCGATAGTCCATATCTCGGAAACTATAAGAGATAATGCAGTTTCGCAACCGGCAATGTAATTAGCATGCCGAATATTACTTGGAATGTGAATTGGGACGAAATCGCCAATAGATAAGACCATTTTACAATTTGGGCCCAAGTTAGAAGCAGAGCCTAAGGTGTAAATTATCGATAGTCCATATCTCGGAAACTATAAGAGATAATGCAATTTGGCAATCGGTAATGTAATTAGCATGCCGAATATTACTTGGAATGTGAATTGGAACGAAATCGCCAATAGATAAGACCATTTTACAATTTGGGCCCAAGTTAGAAGCAGAGCCTAAGGTGTAAATTATCGATAGTCCATATCTCGGAAACTATAAGAGATAATGCAATTTGGCAACCGGCAATGTAATTAGCATGCCGAATACCACTTGGAATATGAATTGGAACGAAATCGCCAATAGATAAGACCATTTTACAATTTGGGCCCAAGTTAGAAGCAGAGCCTAAGGTGTAAATTATCGATAGTCCATATCTCGGAAACTATAAGAGATAATTCAATTTGGCAACCGGCAATGTAATTAGCATGCCGAATATTACTTGGAATGTGAATTAGAACGAAATCGCCAATAGATAAGACCATTTTACGATTTGGGCCCAAGTTAGAAGCAGAGCCTAAGGTGTAAATTATCGATAGTCCATATCTCGGAAACTATAAGAGATAATGCAATTTGGCAACCGGCAATGTAATTAGCATGCCGAATATTACTTGGAATGTGAATTGGAACGAAATCGCCAATAGATAAGACGATTTTACAATTTGGGCCCAAGTTAGAAGCAGAGCCTAAGGTGTAAATTATCCATAGTCCATATCTCGGAAACTATAAGAGATAATGCAATTTGGCAACTGGCAATGTAATTAGCATGCCGAATATTACTTGGAATGTGAATTGGGACGAAATCGCCAATAGATAAGACCATTTTACAATTTGGGCCCAAGTTAGAAGCAGAGCCTAAGGTGTAAATTATCGATAGTCCATATCTCGGAAACTATAAGAGATAATGCAATTTGGCAACCGGCAATGTAATTAGCATGCCGAATATTACTTGGAATGTGAATTGGAATGAAATCGCCAATAGATAAGACCATTTTACAATTTGGGCCCAAGTTAGAAGCAGAGCCTAAGGTGTAAATTATCCATAGTCCATATCTCGAAAACTATAAGAGATAATGCAATTTGGCAATTGGCAATGTAATTAGCATGCCGAATATTACTTGGAATGTGAATTGGGACGAAATCGCCAATAGATAAGGCCATTTTACAATTTGGGCCCAAGTTAGAAGCAGAGCCTAAGGTGTAAATTATCGATAGTCCATATCTCGGAAACTATAAGAGGTAATGCAATTTGGCAACCGGCAATGTAATTAGCATGCCGAATACTACTTGGAATGTGAATTGGAACGAAATCGCCAATAGATAAGACCATTTTACAGTTTGGGCCCAAGTTAGAAGCAGAGCCTAAGGTTAAAAATAATCGATAGTCCATATCTCGGAAAGTATAAGAGATAATGCAATTTGGGAACCGGCAATGTAATTAGCATGCCGAATATTACTTGGAATGTGAATTGGAACGAAATCGCCAATAGATAAGACCATTTTACAATTTGGGCCCAAGTTAGAAGCAGAGCCTAAGGTGTAAATTATCGATAGTCCATATCTCGGAAACTATAAGAGATAATGCAACTTGGCCACCGGCAATGTAATTAGCATGCCGAATATTACTTGGAATGTGAATTGGAACGAAATCGCCAATAGGTAAGACCATTTTACAATTTGGGCCCAAGTTAGAAGCAGAGCCTAAGGTGTAAATTATCGATAGTCCATATCTCGGAAACTATAGGAGATAATTCAATTTGGCAACCGGCAATGTAATTAGCATGCCGAATATTACTTGGAATGTGAATTGGAACGAAATCGCCAATAGATAAGACCATTTTACAATTTGGGCCCAAGTTAGAAGCAGAGCCTAAGGTGTAAATTATCGATAGTCCATATCTCGGAAACTATAAGAGATAATGCAATTTGGCAACCGGCAATGTAATTAGCATGCCGAATATTACTTGGAATGTGAATTGGAACGAAATCGCCAATAGATAAGACCATTTTACAATTTGGGCCCAAGTTAGAAGCAGAGCCTAAGGTGTAAATTATCGATAGTCCATATCTCGGAAACTATAAGAGATAATGCAACTTGGCAACCGGCAATGTAATTAGCATGCCGAATATTACTTGGAATGTGAATTGGAACGAAATCGCCAATAGGTAAGACCATTTTACAATTTGGGCCCAAGTTAGAAGCAGAGCCTAAGGTGTAAATTATCGATAGTCCATATCTCGGAAACTATAGGAGATAATTCAATTTGGCAACCGGCAATGTAATTAGCATGCCGAATATTACTTGGAATGTGAATTGGAACGAAATCGCCAATAGATAAGACCATTTTACAATTTGGGCCCAAGTTAGAAGCAGATCCTAAGGTGTAAATTATCGATAGTCCATATCTCGGAAACTATAAGAGATAATGCAATTTGGCAACCGGCAATGTAATTAGCATGCCGAATATTACTTGGAATGTGAATTGGAACGAAATAGCCAATAGATAAGATAATTTTACAATTTGGGCCCAAGTTAGAAGCAGAGCCTAAGGTGTAAATTATCGATAGTCCATATCTCGGAAACTATAGGAGATAATTCAATTTGGCAACCGGCAATGTAATTAGCATGCCGAATATTACTTGGAATGTGAATTGGAACGAAATCGCCAATAGATAAGACCATTTTACAATTTGGGCCCAAGTTAGAAGCAGAGCCTAAGGTGTAAATTATCGATAGTCCATATCTCTGAAACTATAAGAGATAATGCAATTTGGCAACCGGCAATGTAATCAGCATGCCGAGTATTACTTGGAATGTGAATTGGAACGAAATCGCCAATAGATAAGGCCATTTTACAATTTGGGCCCAAGTTAGAAGCAGAGCCTAAGGTGTAAATTATCGATAGTCCATATCTCGGAAACTATAAAAGATAATGCAATTTGGCAACCGGCAATGTAATTAGCATGCCGAATATTACTTGGAATGTGAATTTTAACGAAATCGCCAATAGATAAGACCATTTTACAATTTGGGCCCAAGTTAGAAGCAGAGCCTAAGGTGTAAATTATCCATAGTCCATATCTCGGAAACTATAAGAGATAATGCAATTTGGCAACTGGCAATGTAATTAGCATGCCGAATATTACTTGGAATGTGAATTGGAACGAAATCGCCAATAGATAAGACGATTTTACAATTTGGTCCCAAGTTAGAAGCAGAGCCTAAGGTGTAAATTACCGATAGTCCATATTTCGGAAACTATAAGAGATAATGCAATTTGGCAACCGGCAATGTAATTAGCATGCCGAATATTACTTGGAATGTGAATTGGAACGAAATCGCCAATAGATAAGACCATTTTACAATTTGGGCCCAAGTTAGAAGCAGAGCCTAAGGTGCAAATTATCGATAGTCCATATCTCGGAAACTATAAGAGATAATGCAGTTTCGCAACCGGCAAAGTAATTAGCATGCCGAATATTACTTGGAATGTGAATTGGGACGAAATCGCCAATAGATAAGACCATTTTACAATTTGGGCCCAAGTTAGAAGCAGAGCCTAAGGTGTAAATTATCGATAGTTCATATCTCGGAAACTATAAGAGATAATGCAATTTGGCAACCGGCAATGTAATTAGCATGCCGAATATTACTTGGAATGTGAATTGGAACGAAATCGCCAATAGATAAGACCATTTTACAATTTGGGCCCAAGTTAGAAGCAGAGCCTAAGGTGTAAATTATCGATAGTCCATATCTCGGAAACTATAAGAGATAATGCAATTTGGCAACCGGCAATGTAATTAGCATGCCGAATACCACTTGGAATGTGAATGGAACGAAATCGCCAATAGATAAGACCTTTTTACAATTTGGGCCCAAGTTAGGAGCAGAGCCTAAGGTGTAAATTATCGATAGTCCATATCTCGGAAACTATAAGAGATAATTCAATTTGGCAACCGGCAATGTAATTAGCATGCCGAATATTACTTGGAATGTGAATTGGAACGAAATCGCCAATAGATAAGACCATTTTACAATTTGGGCCCAAGTTAGAAGCAGAGCCTAAGGTGTAAATTATCGATAGTCCATATTTCGGAAACTATAAGAGATAATGCAATTTGGCAACCGGCAATGTAATCAGCATGCCGAATATTACTTGGAATATGAATTGGAATGAAATCGCCAATAGATAAGACGATTTTACAATTTGGGCCCAAGTTAGAAGCAGAGCCTAAGATGTAAATTACCGATAGTCCATATCTCGGAAACTATAAGAGATAATACAATTTGGCAACCGGCAATGTAATTAGCATGCCGAATATTACTTGGAATGTGAATTGGAACGAAATCGCCAATAGATAAGACCATTTTACAATTTGGCCCCAAGTTAGAAGCAGAGCCTAAGGTGTAAATTATCGATAGTCCATATCTCGGAAACTATAAGAGATAATGCAATTTGGCAACCGGCAATGTAATTAGCATGCCGAATATTACTTGGAATGTGTATTGGAATGAAATCGCCAATAGATAAGACCATTTTACAATTTGGGCCCAAGTTAGAAGCAGAGCCTAAGGTGTAAATTATCGATAGTCCATATCTCGGAAACTATAAGAGATAATGCAATTTGGCAACCGGCAATGTAATTAGCATGCCGAATATTACTTGGAATGTGAATTGGAACGAAATCGCCAATAGATAAGACGATTTTACAATTTGGGCCCAAGTTAGAAGCAGAGCCTAAGGTGTAAATTACCGATAGTCCATATCTCGGAAACTATAAGAGATAATGCAATTTGGCAACCGGCAATGTAATTAGCATGCCGAATATTACTTGGAATGTGAATTGGAACGAAATCGCCAATAGATAAGACCATTTTATAATTTGGGCCCAAGTTAGAAGCAGAGCCTAAGGTGTAAATTATCGATAGTCCATATCTCGGAAACTATAAGAGATAATGCAATTTGGCAAACGGCAATGTAATTAGCATGCCGAATATTACTTGGAATGTGAATTGGAATGAAATCGCCAATAGAAAAGGCCATTTTACAATTTGGGCCCAAGTTAGAAGCAGAGCCTAAGGTGTAAATTATCCATAGTCCATATCTCGAAAACTATAAGAGATAATGCAATTTGGCAACTGGCAATGTAATTAGCATGCCGAATATTACTTGGAATATGAATTGGGACGAAATCGCCAATAGATAAGACCATTTTACAATTTGGGCCCAAGTTAGAAGCAGAGCCTAAGGTGTAAATTATCGATAGTCCATATCTCGGAAACTATAAGAGATAATGCAATTTGGCAACCGGCAATGTAACTAGCATGCCGAATACTACTTGGAATGTGAATTGGAACGAAATCGCCAATAGATAAGACCATTTTACAGTTTGGGCCCAAGTTAGAAGCAGAGCCTAAGGTTAAAAATAATCGATAGTCCATATCTCTGAAACTATAAGAGATAATGCAATTTGGGAACCGGCAATGTAATTAGCATGCCGAATATTACTTGGAATGTGAATTGGAACGAAATCGCCAATAGATAAGACCATTTTACAATTTGGGCCCAAGTTAGAAGCAGAGCCTAAGGTGTAAATTATCGATAGTCCATATCTCGGAAACTATAAGAGATAATGCAAATTGGCCACCGGCAATGTAATTAGCATGCCGAATATTACTTGGAATGTGAATTGGAACGAAATCGCCAATAGGTAAGACCATTTTACAATTTGGGCCCAAGTTAGAAGCAGAGCCTAAGGTGTAAATTATCGATAGTCCATATCTCGGAAACTATAGGAGATAATTCAATTTGGCAACCGGCAATGTAATTAGCATGCCGAATATTACTTGGAATGTGAATTGTAACGAAATCGCCAATAGATAAGACGATTTTACAATTTGGGCCCAAGTTAGAAGCAGAGCCTAAGGTGTAAATTATCGATAGTCCATATCTCGGAAACTATAAGAGATAATGCAATTTGGTAATCGGCAATGTAATTAGTATGCCGAATATTACTTGGAATGTGAATTGGAAAGAAATCGCCAATAGATAAGACGATTTTACAATTTGGGCCCCAGTTAGAAGCAGAGCCTAAGGTGTAAATTATCGATAGTCCATATCTCGGAAACTATAAGAGATAATGCAATTTGGCAACCGGCAATTTAATTAACATGCCGAATATTACTTGGAATGTGAATTGGAACGAAATCGCCAATAGAGAAGACCATTTTACAATTTGGGCCCAAGTTAGAAGCAGAGCCTAAGGTGTAAATTATCGATAGTCCATATCTCGGAAACTATAAGAGATAATGCAATTTGGCAACCGGCAATGTAATTAGCATGCCGAATATTACTTGGAATGTGAATTGGAACGAAATCGCCAATAGATAAGACCATTTTACAATTTGGGCCCAAGTTAGAAGCAGAGCCTAAGGTGTAAATTATCGATAGTCCATATCTCGGAAACTATAAGAGATAATGCAATTTGGCAACCGGCAATGTAATTAGCATGCCGAATATTACTTGGAATGTGAATTGGAACGAAATCGCCAATAGATAAGACCATTTTACAATTAGGGCCCAAGTTAGAAGCAGAGCCTAAGGTGTAAATTATTGATAGTCCATATCTCGGAAACTATAAGAGATAATGCAATTTCGCAACCGGCAATGTAATTAACATGCCGAATATTACTTGGAGTGTGAATTGGAACGAAATCGCCAATAGATAAGACCATTTTACAATTTGGGCCCAAGTTAGAAGCAGAGCCTAAGGTGTAAATTATCGATAGTCCGTATCTCGGAAACTATAAGAGATAATGCAATTTGGCAACCGGCAATGTAATTAGCATGCCGAATATTACTTGGAATGTGAATTGGAACGAAATCGCCAATAGATAAGACCATTTTACAATTTGGGCCCAAGTTAGAAGCAGAGCCTAAGGTGTAAATTATCGATAGTCCATATCTCGGAAACTATAAGAGATAATGCAATTTGGCAACCGGCAATGTAATTAGCATGCCGAATATTACTTGGAATGTGAATTGGAACGAAATCGCCAATAGATAAGACCATTTTACAACTTGGGCCCAAGTTAGAAGCAGAGCCTAAGGTGTAAATTATCGATAGTCCATATCTCAGAAACTATAAGAGATAATGCAATTTGGCAACCGGCAATGTAATTAGCATGCCGAATATTACTTGGAATGTGAATTGGAACGAAATCGCCAATAATAAGACCATTTTACAATTTGGGCCCAAGTTAGAAGCAGAGCCTAAGGTGTAAATTGTCGATAGTCCATATCTCGGAAACTATAAGAGATAATGCAATTTGGCAACCGGCAATGTAATTAGCATGCCGAATATTACTTGGAAAGTGAATTGGAACGAAATCGCCAATAGATAAGACCATATTACAATTTGGGCCCAAGTTAGAAGCAGAGCCTAAGGTGTAAATTATCGATAGTCCATACCTCGGAAACTATAAGAGATAATGCAATTTGGCAACCGGCAATGTAATTAGCATGCCGAATATTACTTGGAATGTGAATTGGAACGAAATCGCCAATAGATAAGACCATTTTACAATTTGGGCCCAAGTTAGAAGCAGAGCCTAAGGTGTAAATTATCGATAGTCCATATCTCGGAAACTATAAGATATAATGCAATTTGGCAACCGGCAATGTAATTAGCATGCCGAATATTACTTGGAATGTGAATTGGAACGAAATCGCCAATAGGTAAGACCATTTTACAATTTCGGCCCAAGTTAGAAGCAGAGCCTAAGGTGTAAATTATCGATAGTCCATATCTCGGAAACTATAAGAGATAATGCAATTTGGCAACCGGCAATGTAATTAGCATGCCGAATACCACTTGGAATGTGAATTGGAACGAAATCGCCAATAGATAAGACCATTTTACAATTTGGGCCCAAGTTAGAAGCAGAGCCTAAGGTGTAAATTATCGATAGTCCATATCTCGGAAACTATAAGAGATAATTCAATTTGGCAACCGGAAATGTAATTAGCATGCCGAGTATTACTTGGAATGTGAATTGGAACGAAATCGCCAATAGATAAGACCATTTTACAATTTGGGCCCAAGTTAGAAGCAGAGCCTAAGGTGTAAATTATCGATAGTCCATATCTCGGAAACTAAAAGAGATAATGCAATTTGGCAACCGGCAATGTAATTAGCATGCCGAATATTACTTGGAATGTGAATTGGAACGAAATCGCCAATAGATAAGACCATTTTACAATTTGGGCCCAAGTTAGAAGCAGAGCCTAAGGTGTAAATTATCGATAGTCCATATCTCGGAAACTATAAGAGATAATGCAGTTTCGCAACCGGCAATGTAATTAGCATGCCGAATACTACTTGGAATGTGAATTGGGACGAAATCGCCAATAGATAAGACCATTTTACAATTTGGGCCCAAGTTAGAAGCAGAGCCTAAGGTGTAAATTATCGATAGTCCATATCTCGGAAACTATAAGAGATAATGCAATTTGGCAACCGGCAATGTAATTAGCATGCCGAATATTACTTGGAATGTGAATTGGAACGAAATCGCCAATAGATAAGACCATTTTACAATTTGGGCCCAAGTTAGAAGCAGAGCCTAAGGTGTAAATTATCGATAGTCCATATCTCGGAAACTACAAGAGATAATGCAATTTGGCAACCGGCAATGTAATTAGCATGCCGAATATTACTTGGAATGTGAATTGGAACGAAATCGCCAATAGATAAGACCATTTTACAATTTGGGCCCAAGTTAGAAGCAGAGCCTAAGGTGTAAATTATCGATAGTCCATATCTCGGAAACTATAAGAGATAATGCAATTTGGCAACCGGCAATGTAATTAGCATGCCGAATATTATTTGGAATGTGAATTGGAACGAAATCGCCAATAGATAAGGCGATTTTACAATTTGGGCCCAAGTTAGAAGCAGAGCCTAAGGTGTAAATTATCGATAGTCCATATCTCGGAAACTACAAGAGATAATGCAATTTGGCAACCGGCAATGTAATTAGCATGCCGAATATTACTTGGAATGTGAATTGGAACGAAATCGCCAATAGATAAGACCATTTTACAATTTGGGCCCAAGTTAGAAGCAGAGCCTAAGGTGTAAATTATCGATAGTCCATATCTCGGAAACTATAAGAGATAATGCAATTTGGCAACCGGCAATGTAATTAGCATGCGGAATATTACTTGGAATGTGAATTGGAACGAAATCGCCAATAGATAAGACCATTTTACAATTTGGGCCCAAGTTAGAAGCAGAGCCTAAGGTGTAAATTATCGATAGTCCTTATCTCGGAAACTATAAGAGATAATGCAATTTGGCAACCGGCAATGTAATTAGCATGCCGAATATTACTTGGAATGTGAATTGGAACGAAATCGCCAATAGGTAAGACCTTTTTACAATTTGGGCCCAAGTTAGAAGCAGAGCCTAAGGTGTAAATTATCGATAGTCCATATCTCGGAAACTATAAGAGATAATTCAATTTGGCCACCGGCAACGTAATTAGCATGCCGAATATTACTTGGAATGTGAATTGGAACGAAATCGCCAATAGATAAGACCATTTTACAATTTGGGCCCAAGTTAGAAGAAGAGCCTAAGGTGTAAATTATCGATAGTCCATATCTCGGAAACTATAAGAGATAATGCAATTTGGCAACCGGCAATGTAATTAGCATGCCGAATATTACTTGGAATGTGAATTGGAACGAAATCGCCAATAGATAAGGCCATTTTACAATTTGGGCCCAAGTTAGAAGCAGAGCCCAAGGTGTAAATTATCGATAGTCCATATCTCGGAAACTATAAGAGATAATGCAATTTGGCAACCGGCAATGTAATTAGCATGCCGAATATTACTTGGAATGTGAATTGGAACGAAATCGCCAATAGGTAAGACCTTTTTACAATTTGGGCCCAAGTTAGAAGCAGAGCCTAAGGTGTAAATTATCGATAGTCCATATCTCAGAAACTATAAGAGATAATTCAATTTGGCCACCGGCAATGTAATTAGCATGCCGAATATTACTTGGAATGTGAATTGGAACGAAATCGCCAATAGATAAGGCCATTTTACAATTTGGGCCCAAGTTAGAAGAAGAGCCTAAGGTGTAAATTATCGATAGTCCATATCTCGGAAACTATAAGAGATAATGCAATTTGGCAACCGGCAATGTAATTAGCATGCCGAATATTACTTGGAATGTGAATTGGAACGAAATCGCCAATAGATAAGGCCATTTTACAATTTGGGCCCAAGTTAGAAGCAGAGCCTAAGGTGTAAATTATCGATAGTCCATATCTCGGAAACTATAAGAGATAATGCAATTTGGCAACCAGCAATGTAATTAGCATGCCGAATATTACTTGGAATGTGAATTGGAACGAAATCGCCAATAGATAAGACCATTTTACAATTTGGGCCCAAGTTAGAAGCAGAGCCTAAGTTGTAAATTATCGATAGTCCATATCTCGGAAACTAAAAGAGATAATGCAATTTGGCAACCGGCAATGTAATTAGCATGCCGAATATTACTTGGAATGTGAATTGGAACGAAATCGCCAATAGATAAGACCATTTTACAATTTGGGCCCAAGTTAGAAGCAGAGCCTAAGGTGTAAATTATCGATAGTCCAAATCTCGGAAACTATAAGAGATAATGCAGTTTCGCAACCGGCAATGTAATTAGCATGCCGAATATTACTTGGAATGTGAATTGGGACGAAATCGCCAATAGATAAGACCATTTTACAATTTGGGCCCAAGTTAGAAGCAGAGCCTAAGGTGTAAATTATCGATAGTCCATATCTCGGAAACTATAAGAGATAATGCAATTTCGCAACCGGCAATGTAATTAGCATGCCGAATATTACTTGGAGTGTGAATTGGAACGAAATCGCCAATAGATAAGACCATTTTACAATTTGGGCCCAAGTTAGAAGCAGAGCCTAAGGTGTAAATTATCGATAGTCCGTATCTCGGAAAGTATAAGAGATAATGCAATTTGGCAACCGGCAATGTAATTAGCATGCCGAATATTACTTGGAATGTGAATTGGAACGAAATCGCCAATAGATAAGACCATTTTACAATTTGGGCCCAAGTTAGAAGCAGAGCCTAAGGTGTAAATTATCGATAGTCCATATCTCGGAAACTATAAGAGATAATGCAATTTGGCAACCGGCAATGTAATTAGCATGCCGAATATTACTTGGAATGTGAATTGGAACGAAATCGCCAATAGATAAGACCATTTTACAATTTGGGCCCAAGTTAGAAGCAGAGCCTAAGGTGTAAATTATCGATAGTCCATATCTCGGAAACTATAAGAGATAATGCAATTTGGCAACCGGCAATGTAATTAGCATGCCGAATATTACTTGGAATGTGAATTGGAACGAAATCGCCAATAGGTAAGACCTTTTTACAATTTGGGCCCAAGTTAGAAGCAGAGCCTAAGGTGTAAATTATCGATAGTCCATATCTCGGAAACTATAAGAGATAATTCAATTTGGCCACCGGCAATGTAATTAGCATGCCGAATATTACTTGGAATGTGAATTGGAACGAAATCGCCAATAGATAAGACCATTTTACAATTTGGGCCCAAGTTAGAAGAAGAGCCTAAGGTGTAAATTATCGATAGACCATATCTCGGAAACTATAAGAGATAATGCAATTTGGCAACCGGCAATGTAATTAGCATGCCGAATATTACTTGGAATGTGAATTGGAACGAAATCGCCAATAGATAAGGCCATTTTACAATTTGGGCCCAAGTTAGAAGCAGAGCCTAAGGTGTAAATTATCGATAGTCCATATCTCGGAAACTATAAGAGATAATGCAGTTTCGCAACCGGCAATGTAATTAGCATGCCGAATATTACTTGGAATGTGAATTGGGACGAAATCGCCAATAGATAAGACCATTTTACAATTTGGGCCCAAGTTAGAAGCAGAGCCTAAGGTGTAAATTATCGATAGTCCATATCTCGGAAACTATAAGAGATAATGCAATTTGGCAATCGGTAATGTAATTAGCATGCCGAATATTACTTGGAATGTGAATTGGAACGAAATCGCCAATAGATAAGACCATTTTACAATTTGGGCCCAAGTTAGAAGCAGAGCCTAAGGTGTAAATTATCGATAGTCCATATCTCGGAAACTATAAGAGATAATGCAATTTGGCAACCGGCAATGTAATTAGCATGCCGAATACCACTTGGAATATGAATTGGAACGAAATCGCCAATAGATAAGACCATTTTACAATTTGGGCCCAAGTTAGAAGCAGAGCCTAAGGTGTAAATTATCGATAGTCCATATCTCGGAAACTATAAGAGATAATTCAATTTGGCAACCGGCAATGTAATTAGCATGCCGAATATTACTTGGAATGTGAATTAGAACGAAATCGCCAATAGATAAGACCATTTTACGATTTGGGCCCAAGTTAGAAGCAGAGCCTAAGGTGTAAATTATCGATAGTCCATATCTCGGAAACTATAAGAGATAATGCAATTTGGCAACCGGCAATGTAATTAGCATGCCGAATATTACTTGGAATGTGAATTGGAACGAAATCGCCAATAGATAAGACGATTTTACAATTTGGGCCCAAGTTAGAAGCAGAGCCTAAGGTGTAAATTATCCATAGTCCATATCTCGGAAACTATAAGAGATAATGCAATTTGGCAACTGGCAATGTAATTAGCATGCCGAATATTACTTGGAATGTGAATTGGGACGAAATCGCCAATAGATAAGACCATTTTACAATTTGGGCCCAAGTTAGAAGCAGAGCCTAAGGTGTAAATTATCGATAGTCCATATCTCGGAAACTATAAGAGATAATGCAATTTGGCAACCGGCAATGTAATTAGCATGCCGAATATTACTTGGAATGTGAATTGGAATGAAATCGCCAATAGATAAGACCATTTTACAATTTGGGCCCAAGTTAGAAGCAGAGCCTAAGGTGTAAATTATCCATAGTCCATATCTCGAAAACTATAAGAGATAATGCAATTTGGCAATTGGCAATGTAATTAGCATGCCGAATATTACTTGGAATGTGAATTGGGACGAAATCGCCAATAGATAAGGCCATTTTACAATTTGGGCCCAAGTTAGAAGCAGAGCCTAAGGTGTAAATTATCGATAGTCCATATCTCGGAAACTATAAGAGGTAATGCAATTTGGCAACCGGCAATGTAATTAGCATGCCGAATACTACTTGGAATGTGAATTGGAACGAAATCGCCAATAGATAAGACCATTTTACAGTTTGGGCCCAAGTTAGAAGCAGAGCCTAAGGTTAAAAATAATCGATAGTCCATATCTCGGAAAGTATAAGAGATAATGCAATTTGGGAACCGGCAATGTAATTAGCATGCCGAATATTACTTGGAATGTGAATTGGAACGAAATCGCCAATAGATAAGACCATTTTACAATTTGGGCCCAAGTTAGAAGCAGAGCCTAAGGTGTAAATTATCGATAGTCCATATCTCGAAAACTATAAGAGATAATGCAACTTGGCCACCGGCAATGTAATTAGCATGCCGAATATTACTTGGAATGTGAATTGGAACGAAATCGCCAATAGGTAAGACCATTTTACAATTTGGGCCCAAGTTAGAAGCAGAGCCTAAGGTGTAAATTATCGATAGTCCATATCTCGGAAACTATAGGAGATAATTCAATTTGGCAACCGGCAATGTAATTAGCATGCCGAATATTACTTGGAATGTGAATTGGAACGAAATCGCCAATAGATAAGACCATTTTACAATTTGGGCCCAAGTTAGAAGCAGAGCCTAAGGTGTAAATTATCGATAGTCCATATCTCGGAAACTATAAGAGATAATGCAATTTGGCAACCGGCAATGTAATTAGCATGCCGAATATTACTTGGAATGTGAATTGGAACGAAATCGCCAATAGATAAGACCATTTTACAATTTGGGCCCAAGTTAGAAGCAGAGCCTAAGGTGTAAATTATCGATAGTCCATATCTCGGAAACTATAAGAGATAATGCAACTTGGCAACCGGCAATGTAATTAGCATGCCGAATATTACTTGGAATGTGAATTGGAACGAAATCGCCAATAGGTAAGACCATTTTACAATTTGGGCCCAAGTTAGAAGCAGAGCCTAAGGTGTAAATTATCGATAGTCCATATCTCGGAAACTATAGGAGATAATTCAATTTGGCAACCGGCAATGTAATTAGCATGCCGAATATTACTTGGAATGTGAATTGGAACGAAATCGCCAATAGATAAGACCATTTTACAATTTGGGCCCAAGTTAGAAGCAGATCCTAAGGTGTAAATTATCGATAGTCCATATCTCGGAAACTATAAGAGATAATGCAATTTGGCAACCGGCAATGTAATTAGCATGCCGAATATTACTTGGAATGTGAATTGGAACGAAATAGCCAATAGATAAGATAATTTTACAATTTGGGCCCAAGTTAGAAGCAGAGCCTAAGGTGTAAATTATCGATAGTCCATATCTCGGAAACTATAGGAGATAATTCAATTTGGCAACCGGCAATGTAATTAGCATGCCGAATATTACTTGGAATGTGAATTGGAACGAAATCGCCAATAGATAAGACCATTTTACAATTTGGGCCCAAGTTAGAAGCAGAGCCTAAGGTGTAAATTATCGATAGTCCATATCTCTGAAACTATAAGAGATAATGCAATTTGGCAACCGGCAATGTAATCAGCATGCCGAGTATTACTTGGAATGTGAATTGGAACGAAATCGCCAATAGATAAGGCCATTTTACAATTTGGGCCCAAGTTAGAAGCAGAGCCTAAGGTGTAAATTATCGATAGTCCATATCTCGGAAACTATAAAAGATAATGCAATTTGGCAACCGGCAATGTAATTAGCATGCCGAATATTACTTGGAATGTGAATTTTAACGAAATCGCCAATAGATAAGACCATTTTACAATTTGGGCCCAAGTTAGAAGCAGAGCCTAAGGTGTAAATTATCCATAGTCCATATCTCGGAAACTATAAGAGATAATGCAATTTGGCAACTGGCAATGTAATTAGCATGCCGAATATTACTTGGAATGTGAATTGGAACGAAATCGCCAATAGATAAGACGATTTTACAATTTGGTCCCAAGTTAGAAGCAGAGCCTAAGGTGTAAATTACCGATAGTCCATATTTCGGAAACTATAAGAGATAATGCAATTTGGCAACCGGCAATGTAATTAGCATGCCGAATATTACTTGGAATGTGAATTGGAACGAAATCGCCAATAGATAAGACCATTTTACAATTTGGGCCCAAGTTAGAAGCAGAGCCTAAGGTGCAAATTATCGATAGTCCATATCTCGGAAACTATAAGAGATAATGCAGTTTCGCAACCGGCAAAGTAATTAGCATGCCGAATATTACTTGGAATGTGAATTGGGACGAAATCGCCAATAGATAAGACCATTTTACAATTTGGGCCCAAGTTAGAAGCAGAGCCTAAGGTGTAAATTATCGATAGTTCATATCTCGGAAACTATAAGAGATAATGCAATTTGGCAACCGGCAATGTAATTAGCATGCCGAATATTACTTGGAATGTGAATTGGAACGAAATCGCCAATAGATAAGACCATTTTACAATTTGGGCCCAAGTTAGAAGCAGAGCCTAAGGTGTAAATTATCGATAGTCCATATCTCGGAAACTATAAGAGATAATGCAATTTGGCAACCGGCAATGTAATTAGCATGCCGAATACCACTTGGAATGTGAATGGAACGAAATCGCCAATAGATAAGACCTTTTTACAATTTGGGCCCAAGTTAGGAGCAGAGCCTAAGGTGTAAATTATCGATAGTCCATATCTCGGAAACTATAAGAGATAATTCAATTTGGCAACCGGCAATGTAATTAGCATGCCGAATATTACTTGGAATGTGAATTGGAACGAAATCGCCAATAGATAAGACCATTTTACAATTTGGGCCCAAGTTAGAAGCAGAGCCTAAGGTGTAAATTATCGATAGTCCATATTTCGGAAACTATAAGAGATAATGCAATTTGGCAACCGGCAATGTAATCAGCATGCCGAATATTACTTGGAATATGAATTGGAATGAAATCGCCAATAGATAAGACGATTTTACAATTTGGGCCCAAGTTAGAAGCAGAGCCTAAGATGTAAATTACCGATAGTCCATATCTCGGAAACTATAAGAGATAATACAATTTGGCAACCGGCAATGTAATTAGCATGCCGAATATTACTTGGAATGTGAATTGGAACGAAATCGCCAATAGATAAGACCATTTTACAATTTGGCCCCAAGTTAGAAGCAGAGCCTAAGGTGTAAATTATCGATAGTCCATATCTCGGAAACTATAAGAGATAATGCAATTTGGCAACCGGCAATGTAATTAGCATGCCGAATATTACTTGGAATGTGTATTGGAATGAAATCGCCAATAGATAAGACCATTTTACAATTTGGGCCCAAGTTAGAAGCAGAGCCTAAGGTGTAAATTATCGATAGTCCATATCTCGGAAACTATAAGAGATAATGCAATTTGGCAACCGGCAATGTAATTAGCATGCCGAATATTACTTGGAATGTGAATTGGAACGAAATCGCCAATAGATAAGACGATTTTACAATTTGGGCCCAAGTTAGAAGCAGAGCCTAAGGTGTAAATTACCGATAGTCCATATCTCGGAAACTATAAGAGATAATGCAATTTGGCAACCGGCAATGTAATTAGCATGCCGAATATTACTTGGAATGTGAATTGGAACGAAATCGCCAATAGATAAGACCATTTTATAATTTGGGCCCAAGTTAGAAGCAGAGCCTAAGGTGTAAATTATCGATAGTCCATATCTCGGAAACTATAAGAGATAATGCAATTTGGCAAACGGCAATGTAATTAGCATGCCGAATATTACTTGGAATGTGAATTGGAATGAAATCGCCAATAGAAAAGGCCATTTTACAATTTGGGCCCAAGTTAGAAGCAGAGCCTAAGGTGTAAATTATCCATAGTCCATATCTCGAAAACTATAAGAGATAATGCAATTTGGCAACTGGCAATGTAATTAGCATGCCGAATATTACTTGGAATATGAATTGGGACGAAATCGCCAATAGATAAGACCATTTTACAATTTGGGCCCAAGTTAGAAGCAGAGCCTAAGGTGTAAATTATCGATAGTCCATATCTCGGAAACTATAAGAGATAATGCAATTTGGCAACCGGCAATGTAACTAGCATGCCGAATACTACTTGGAATGTGAATTGGAACGAAATCGCCAATAGATAAGACCATTTTACAGTTTGGGCCCAAGTTAGAAGCAGAGCCTAAGGTTAAAAATAATCGATAGTCCATATCTCTGAAACTATAAGAGATAATGCAATTTGGGAACCGGCAATGTAATTAGCATGCCGAATATTACTTGGAATGTGAATTGGAACGAAATCGCCAATAGATAAGACCATTTTACAATTTGGGCCCAAGTTAGAAGCAGAGCCTAAGGTGTAAATTATCGATAGTCCATATCTCGGAAACTATAAGAGATAATGCAAATTGGCCACCGGCAATGTAATTAGCATGCCGAATATTACTTGGAATGTGAATTGGAACGAAATCGCCAATAGGTAAGACCATTTTACAATTTGGGCCCAAGTTAGAAGCAGAGCCTAAGGTGTAAATTATCGATAGTCCATATCTCGGAAACTATAGGAGATAATTCAATTTGGCAACCGGCAATGTAATTAGCATGCCGAATATTACTTGGAATGTGAATTGTAACGAAATCGCCAATAGATAAGACGATTTTACAATTTGGGCCCAAGTTAGAAGCAGAGCCTAAGGTGTAAATTATCGATAGTCCATATCTCGGAAACTATAAGAGATAATGCAATTTGGCAACCGGCAATGTAATTAGTATGCCGAATATTACTTGGAATGTGAATTGGAAAGAAATCGCCAATAGATAAGACGATTTTACAATTTGGGCCCCAGTTAGAAGCAGAGCCTAAGGTGTAAATTATCGATAGTCCATATCTCGGAAACTATAAGAGATAATGCAATTTGGCAACCGGCAATTTAATTAACATGCCGAATATTACTTGGAATGTGAATTGGAACGAAATCGCCAATAGAGAAGACCATTTTACAATTTGGGCCCAAGTTAGAAGCAGAGCCTAAGGTGTAAATTATCGATAGTCCATATCTCGGAAACTATAAGAGATAATGCAATTTGGCAACCGGCAATGTAATTAGCATGCCGAATATTACTTGGAATGTGAATTGGAACGAAATCGCCAATAGATAAGACCATTTTACAATTTGGGCCCAAGTTAGAAGCAGAGCCTAAGGTGTAAATTATCGATAGTCCATATCTCGGAAACTATAAGAGATAATGCAATTTGGCAACCGGCAATGTAATTAGCATGCCGAATATTACTTGGAATGTGAATTGGAACGAAATCGCCAATAGATAAGACCATTTTACAATTAGGGCCCAAGTTAGAAGCAGAGCCTAAGGTGTAAATTATTGATAGTCCATATCTCGGAAACTATAAGAGATAATGCAATTTCGCAACCGGCAATGTAATTAACATGCCGAATATTACTTGGAGTGTGAATTGGAACGAAATCGCCAATAGATAAGACCATTTTACAATTTGGGCCCAAGTTAGAAGCAGAGCCTAAGGTGTAAATTATCGATAGTCCGTATCTCGGAAACTATAAGAGATAATGCAATTTGGCAACCGGCAATGTAATTAGCATGCCGAATATTACTTGGAATGTGAATTGGAACGAAATCGCCAATAGATAAGACCATTTTACAATTTGGGCCCAAGTTAGAAGCAGAGCCTAAGGTGTAAATTATCGATAGTCCATATCTCGGAAACTATAAGAGATAATGCAATTTGGCAACCGGCAATGTAATTAGCATGCCGAATATTACTTGGAATGTGAATTGGAACGAAATCGCCAATAGATAAGACCATTTTACAACTTGGGCCCAAGTTAGAAGCAGAGCCTAAGGTGTAAATTATCGATAGTCCATATCTCAGAAACTATAAGAGATAATGCAATTTGGCAACCGGCAATGTAATTAGCATGCCGAATATTACTTGGAATGTGAATTGGAACGAAATCGCCAATAATAAGACCATTTTACAATTTGGGCCCAAGTTAGAAGCAGAGCCTAAGGTGTAAATTGTCGATAGTCCATATCTCGGAAACTATAAGAGATAATGCAATTTGGCAACCGGCAATGTAATTAGCATGCCGAATATTACTTGGAAAGTGAATTGGAACGAAATCGCCAATAGATAAGACCATATTACAATTTGGGCCCAAGTTAGAAGCAGAGCCTAAGGTGTAAATTATCGATAGTCCATACCTCGGAAACTATAAGAGATAATGCAATTTGGCAACCGGCAATGTAATTAGCATGCCGAATATTACTTGGAATGTGAATTGGAACGAAATCGCCAATAGATAAGACCATTTTACAATTTGGGCCCAAGTTAGAAGCAGAGCCTAAGGTGTAAATTATCGATAGTCCATATCTCGGAAACTATAAGATATAATGCAATTTGGCAACCGGCAATGTAATTAGCATGCCGAATATTACTTGGAATGTGAATTGGAACGAAATCGCCAATAGGTAAGACCATTTTACAATTTCGGCCCAAGTTAGAAGCAGAGCCTAAGGTGTAAATTATCGATAGTCCATATCTCGGAAACTATAAGAGATAATGCAATTTGGCAACCGGCAATGTAATTAGCATGCCGAATACCACTTGGAATGTGAATTGGAACGAAATCGCCAATAGATAAGACCATTTTACAATTTGGGCCCAAGTTAGAAGCAGAGCCTAAGGTGTAAATTATCGATAGTCCATATCTCGGAAACTATAAGAGATAATTCAATTTGGCAACCGGAAATGTAATTAGCATGCCGAGTATTACTTGGAATGTGAATTGGAACGAAATCGCCAATAGATAAGACCATTTTACAATTTGGGCCCAAGTTAGAAGCAGAGCCTAAGGTGTAAATTATCGATAGTCCATATCTCGGAAACTAAAAGAGATAATGCAATTTGGCAACCGGCAATGTAATTAGCATGCCGAATATTACTTGGAATGTGAATTGGAACGAAATCGCCAATAGATAAGACCATTTTACAATTTGGGCCCAAGTTAGAAGCAGAGCCTAAGGTGTAAATTATCGATAGTCCATATCTCGGAAACTATAAGAGATAATGCAGTTTCGCAACCGGCAATGTAATTAGCATGCCGAATACTACTTGGAATGTGAATTGGGACGAAATCGCCAATAGATAAGACCATTTTACAATTTGGGCCCAAGTTAGAAGCAGAGCCTAAGGTGTAAATTATCGATAGTCCATATCTCGGAAACTATAAGAGATAATGCAATTTGGCAACCGGCAATGTAATTAGCATGCCGAATATTACTTGGAATGTGAATTGGAACGAAATCGCCAATAGATAAGACCATTTTACAATTTGGGCCCAAGTTAGAAGCAGAGCCTAAGGTGTAAATTATCGATAGTCCATATCTCGGAAACTATAAGAGATAATGCAATTTGGCAACCGGCAATGTAATTAGCATGCCGAATACCACTTGGAATGTGAATTGGAACGAAATCGCCAATAGATAAGACCATCTTACAATTTGGGCCCAAGTTAGAAGCAGAGCCTAAGGTGTAAATTATCGATAGTCCATATCTCGGAAACTATAAGAGATAATTCAATTTGGCAACCGGCAATGTAATTAGCATGCCGAATATTACTTGGAATGTGAATTGGAACGAAATCGCCAATAGATAAGACCATTTTACAATTTGGGCCCAAGTTAGAAGCAGAGCCTAAGGTGTAAATTATCAATAGTCCATATCTCGGAAACTATAAGAGATAATGCAATTTGGCAACCGGCAATGTAATTAGCATGCCGAATATTACTTGGAATGTGAATTGGAACGAAATCGCCAATAGATAAGACCATTTTACAATTTGGGCCCAAGTTAGAAGCAGAGCCTAAGGTGTAAATTATTGATAGTCCATATCTCGGAAACTATAAGAGATAATGCAATTTCGCAACCGGCAATGTAATTAACATGCCGAATATTACTTGGAGTGTGAATTGGAACGAAATCGCCAATAGATAAGACCATTTTACAATTTGGGCCCAAGTTAGAAGCAGAGCCTAAGGTGTAAATTATCGATAGTCCGTATCTCGGAAACTATAAGAGATAATGCAATTTGGCAACCGGCAATGTAATTAGCATGCCGAATATTACTTGGAATGTGAATTGGAACGAAATCGCCAATAGATAAGACCATTTTACAATTTGGGCCCAAGTTAGAAGCAGAGCCTAAGGTGTAAATTATCGATAGTCCATATCTCGGAAACTATAAGAGATAATGCAATTTGGCAACCGGCAATGTAATTAGCATGCCGAATATTACTTGGAATGTGAATTGGAACGAAATCGCCAATAATAAGACCATTTTACAATTTGGGCCCAAGTTAGAAGCAGAGCCTAAGGTGTAAATTGTCGATAGTCCATATCTCGGAAACTATAAGAGATAATGCAATTTGGCAACCGGCAATGTAATTAGCATGCCGAATATTACTTGGAAAGTGAATTGGAACGAAATCGCCAATAGATAAGACCATATTACAATTTGGGCCCAAGTTAGAAGCAGAGCCTAAGGTGTAAATTATCGATAGTCCATATCTCGGAAACTATAAGAGATAATGCAATTTGGCAACCGGCAATGTAATTAGCATGCCGAATATTACTTGGAATGTGAATTGGAACGAAATCGCCAATAGATAAGACCATTTTACAATTTGGGCCCAAGTTAGAAGCAGAGCCTAAGGTGTAAATTATCGATAGTCCATATCTCGGAAACTATAAGAGATAATGCAATTTGGCAACCGGCAATGTAATTAGCATGCCGAATATTACTTGGAATGTGAATTGGAACGAAATCGCCAATAGGTAAGACCATTTTACAGGTTCGTCCATCGATCGATGGACGAACATAGCCTAAGGTGTAAATTATCGATAGTCCATATCTCGGAAACTATAAGAGATAATGCAATTTGGCAACCGGCAATGTAATTAGCATGCCGAATATTACTTGGAATGTGAATTGGAACGAAATCGCCAATAATAAGACCATTTTACAATTTGGGCCCAAGTTAGAAGCAGAGCCTAAGGTGTAAATTGTCGATAGTCCATATCTCGGAAACTATAAGAGATAATGCAATTTGGCAACCGGCAATGTAATTAGCATGCCGAATATTACTTGGAAAGTGAATTGGAACGAAATCGCCAATAGATAAGACCATATTACAATTTGGGCCCAAGTTAGAAGCAGAGCCTAAGGTGTAAATTATCGATAGTCCATATCTCGGAAACTATAAGAGATAATGCAATTTGGCAACCGGCAATGTAATTAGCATGCCGAATATTACTTGGAATGTGAATTGGAACGAAATCGCTAATAGATAAGACCATTTTACAATTTGGGCCCAAGTTAGAAGCAGAGCCTAAGGTGTAAATTATCGATAGTCCATATCTCGGAAACTATAAGATATAATGCAATTTGGCAACCGGCAATGTAATTAGCATGCCGAATATTACTTGGAATGTGAATTGGAACGAAATCGCCAATAGGTAAGACCATTTTACAATTTCGGCCCAAGTTAGAAGCAGAGCCTAAGGTGTAAATTATCGATAGTCCATATCTCGGAAACTATAAGAGATAATGCAATTTGGCAACCGGCAATGGAATTAGCATGCCGAATACCACTTGGAATGTGAATTGGAACGAAATCGCCAATAGATAAGACCATTTTACAATTTGGGCCCAAGTTAGAAGCAGAGCCTAAGGTGTAAATTATCGATAGTCCATATCTCGGAAACTATAAGATATAATGCAATTTGGCTACCGGCAATGTAATTAGCATGCCGAATATTACTTGGAATGTGAATTGGAACGAAATCGCCAATAGGTAAGACCATTTTACAATTTCGGCCCAAGTTAGAAGCAGAGCCTAAGGTGTAAATTATCGATAGTCCATATCTCGGAAACTATAAGAGATAATGCAATTTGGCAACCGGCAATGTAATTAGCATGCCGAATATTACTTGGAATGTGAATTGGAACGAAATCGCCAATAATAAGACCATTTTACAATTTGGGCCCAAGTTAGAAGCAGAGCCTAAGGTGTAAATTGTCGATAGTCCATATCTCGGAAACTATAAGAGATAATGCAATTTGGCAACCGGCAATGTAATTAGCATGCCGAATATTACTTGGAAAGTGAATTGGAACGAAATCGCCAATAGATAAGACCATATTACAATTTGGGCCCAAGTTAGAAGCAGAGCCTAAGGTGTAAATTATCGATAGTCCATATCTCGGAAACTATAAGAGATAATGCAATTTGGCAACCGGCAATGTAATTAGCATGCCGAATATTACTTGGAATGTGAATTGGAACAAAATCGCCAATAGATAAGACCATTTTACAATTTGGGCCCAAGTTAGAAGCAGAGCCTAAGGTGTAAATTATCGATAGTCCATATCTCGGAAACTATAAGATATAATGCAATTTGGCAACCGGCAATGTAATTAGCATGCCGAATATTACTTGGAATGTGAATTGGAACGAAATCGCCAATAGGTAAGACCATTTTACAATTTCGGCCCAAGTTAGAAGCAGAGCCTAAGGTGTAAATTATCGATAGTCCATATCTCGGAAACTATAAGAGATAATGCAATTTGGCAACCGGCAATGGAATTAGCATGCCGAATACCACTTGGAATGTGAATTGGAACGAAATCGCCAATAGATAAGACCATTTTACAATTTGGGCCCAAGTTAGAAGCAGAGCCTAAGGGGTAAATTATCGATAGTCCATATCTCGGAAACTATAAGAGATAATTCAATTTGGCAACCGGAAATGTAATTAGCATGCCGAGTATTACTTGGAATGTGAATTGGAACGAAATCGCCAATAGATAAGACCATTTTACAATTTGGGCCCAAGTTAGAAGCAGAGCCTAAGGTGTAAATTATCGATAGTCCATATCTCGGAAACTAAAAGAGATAATGCAATTTGGCAACCGGCAATGTAATTAGCATGCCGAATATTACTTGGAATGTGAATTGGAACGAAATCGCCAATAGATAAGACCATTTTACAATTTGGGCCCAAGTTAGAAGCAGAGCCTAAGGTGTAAATTATCGATAGTCCATATCTCGGAAACTATAATAGATAATGCAGTTTCGCAACCGGCAATGTAATTAGCATGCCGAATACTACTTGGAATGTGAATTGGGACGAAGTCGCCAATAGATAAGACCATTTTACAATTTGGGCCCAAGTTAGAAGCAGAGCCTAAGGTGTAAATTATCGATAGTCCATATCTCGGAAACTATAAGAGATAATGCAATTTGGCAACCGGCAATGTAATTAGCATGCCGAATATTACTTGGAATGTGAATTGGAACGAAATCGCCAATAGATAAGACCATTTTACAATTTGGGCCCAAGTTAGAAGCAGAGCCTAAGGTGTAAATTATCGATAGTCCATATCTCGGAAACTATAAGAGATAATGCAATTTGGCAACCGGCAATGTAATTAGCATGCCGAATACCACTTGGAATGTGAATTGGAACGAAATCGCCAATAGATAAGACCATCTTACAATTTGGGCCCAAGTTAGAAGCAGAGCCTAAGGTGTAAATTATCGATAGTCCATATCTCGGAAACTATAAGAGATAATTCAATTTGGCAACCGGCAATGTAATTAGCATGCCGAATATTACTTGGAATGTGAATTGGAACGAAATCGCCAATAGATAAGACCATTTTACAATTTGGGCCCAAGTTAGAAGCAGAGCCTAAGGTGTAAATTATCGATAGTCCATATCTCGGAAACTAAAAGAGATAATGCAATTTGGCAACCGGCAATGTAATTAGCATGCCGAATACCACTTGGAATGTGAATTGGAACGAAATCGCCAATAGATAAGACCATTTTACAATTTGGGCCCAAGTTAGAAGCAGAGCCTATGGTGTAAATTATCGATAGTCCATATCTCGGAAACTATAAGAGATAATGCAATTTGACAACCGGCAATGTAATTAGCATGCCGAATATTACTTGGAATGTGAATTGGAACGAAATCGCCAATAGATAAGACCATTTTACAATTTGGGCCCAAGTTAGAAGCAGAGCCTAAGGTGTAAATTATCGATAGTCAATATCTCGGAAACTATAAGAGATAATGCAATTTGGCAACCGGCAATGTAATTAGCATGCCGAATACCACTTGGAATGTGAATTGGAACGAAATCGCCAATAGATAAGACCATTTTACAATTTGGGCCCAAGTTAGAAGCAGAGCCTAAGGTGTAAATTATCGATAGTCCATATCTCGGAAACTATAAGAGATAATTCAATTTGGCAACCGGCAATGTAATTAGCATGCCGAATATTACTTGGAATGTGAATTGGAACGAAATCGCCAATAGATAAAACCATTTTACAATTTGGGCCCAAGTTAGAAACAGAGCTTAAGGTGTAAATTATCGATAGTCCATATCTCGGAAACTATAAGAGATAATGCAATTTGGCAACCGGCAATGTAATTAGCATGCCGAATGTTACTTGGAATGTGAATTGGAACGAAATCGCCAATAGATAAGACGATTTTACAATTTGGGCCCAAGTTAGAAGCAGAGCCTAAGGTGTAAATTACCGATAGTCCATATCTCGGAAACTATAAGAGATAATGCAATTTGGCAACCGGCAATGTAATTAGCATGCCGAATATTACTTGGAATGTGAATTGGAACGAAATCGCCAATAGATAAGACCATTTTACAATTTGGGCCCAAGTTAGAAGCAGAGCCTAAGGTGTAAATTATCGATAGTCTATATCTCGGAAACTATAAGAGATAATGCAATTTGGCAACCGGCAATGTAATTAGCATGCCGAATATTACTTGGAATGTGAATTGGAATGAAATCGCCAATAGATAAGACCATTTTACAATTTGGGCCCAAGTTAGAAGCAGAGCCTAAGGTGTAAATTATCGATAGTCCATATCTCGGAAACTATCAGAGATAATGCAATTTGGCAACCGGCAATGTAATTAGCATGCCGAATATTACTTGGAATGTGAATTGGGACGAAATCGCCAATAGATAAGACCATTTTACAATTTGGGCCCAAGTTAGAAGCAGAGCCTAAGGTGTAAATTATCGATAGTCCATGTCTCGGAAACTATAAGAGATAATGCAATTTGGCAACCGGCAATGTAATTAGCATGCCGAATACTACTTGGAATGTGAATTGGAACGAAATCGCCAATAGATAAGACCATTTTACAGTTTGGGCCCAAGTTAGAAGCAGAGCCTAAGGTTAAAAATAATCGATAGTCCATATCTCGGAAACTATAAGAGATAATGCAATTTGGCAACCGGCAATGTAATTAGCATGCCGAATATTACTTGGAATGTGAATTGGAACCAAATCGCCAATAGATAAGACCATTTTACAATTTGGGACCAAGTTAGAAGCAGAGCCTAAGGTGTAAATTATCCATAGTCCATATCTCGGAAACTATAAGAGATAATGCAATTTGGCAACCGGCAATGTAATTAGCATGCCGAATATTACTTGGAATGTGAATTGGAACGAAATCGCCAATAGATAAGACCATTTTACAATTTGGGCCCAAGTTAGAAGCAGAGCCTAAGGTGTAAATTATCGATAGTCCATATCTCGGAAACTATAAGAGATAATGCAACTTGGCCACCGGCAATGTAATTAGCATGTCGAATATTACTTGGAATGTGAATTGGAACGAAATCGCCAATAGATAAGGCCATTTTACAATTTGTGCCCAAGTTAGAAGCAGAGCCTAAGGTGTAAATTATCGATAGTCCATATCCCGGAAACTATAAGAGATAATGCAATTTGGCAACCGGCAATATAATTAGCATGCCGAATATTACTTGGAATGTGAATTGGAACGAAATCGCCAATAGATAAGACCATTTTACAATTTGGGACCAAGTTAGAAGCAGAGCCTAAGGTGTAAATTATCCATAGTCCATATCTCGGAAACTATAAGAGATAATGCAATTTGGCAACCGGCAATGTAATTAGCATGCCGAATATTACTTGGAATGTGAATTGGAACGAAATCGCCAATAGATAAGACCATTTTACAATTTGGGCCCAAGTTAGAAGCAGAGCCTAAGGTGTAAATTATGGATAGTCCATATCTCGGAAACTATAAGAGATAATGCAATTTCGCAACCGGCAATGTAATTAGCATGCCGAATATTACTTGGAGTGTGAATTGGAACGAAATCGCCAATAGATAAGACCATTTTACAATTTGGGCCCAAGTTAGAAGCAGAGCCTAAGGTGTAAATTATCGATAGTCCGTATCTCGGAAACTATAAGAGATAATGCAATTTGGCAACCGGCAATGTAATTAGCATGCCGAATATTACTTGGAATGTGAATTGGAACGAAATCGCCAATAGATAAGACCATATTACAATTTGGGCCCAAGTTAGAAGCAGAGCCTAAGGTGTAAATTATCGATAGTCCATATCTCGGAAACTATAAGAGATAATGCAATTTGGCAACCGGCAATGTAATTAGCATGCCGAATATTACTTGGAATGTGAATTGGAACGAAATCGCCAATAGATAAGACCATTTTACAATTTGGGCCCAAGTTAGAAGCAGAGCCTAAGGTGTAAATTATCGATAGTCCATATCTCGGAAACTATAAGAGATAATGCAATTTGGCAACCGGCAATGTAATTAGCATGCCGAATACCACTTGGAATGTGAATTGGAACGAAATCGCCAATAGATAAGACCATTTTACAATTTGGGCCCAAGTTAGAAGCAGAGCCTAAGGTGTAAATTATCGATAGTCCATATCTCGGAAACTATAAGAGATAATTCAATTTGGCAACCGGAAATGTAATTAGCATGCCGAATATTACTTGGAATGTGAATTGGAACGAAATCGCCAATAGATAAGACCATTTTACAATTTGGGCCCAAGTTAGAAGCAGAGCCTAAGGTGTAAATTATCGATAGTCCATATCTCGGAAACTAAAAGAGATAATGCAATTTGGCAACCGGCAATGTAATTAGCATGCCGAATATTACTTGGAATGTGAATTGGAACGAAATCGCCAATAGATAAGACCATTTTACAATTTGGGCCCAAGTTAAAAGCAGAGCCTAAGGTGTAAATTATCGATAGTCCATATCTCGGAAACTATAAGAGATAATGCAGTTTCGCAACCGGCAATGTAATTAGCATGCCGAATACTACTTGGAATGTGAATTGGGACGAAATCGCCAATAGATAAGACCATTTTACAATTTGGGCCCAAGTTAGAAGCAGAGCCTAAGGTGTAAATTATCGATAGTCCATATCTCGGAAACTATAAGAGATAATGCAATTTGGCAACCGGCAATGTAATTAGCATGCCGAATATTACTTGGAATGTGAATTGGAACGAAATCGCCAATAGATAAGACCATTTTACAATTTGGGCCCAAGTTAGAAGCAGGGCCTAAGGTGTAAATTATCGATAGTCCATATCTCGGAAACTATAAGAGATAATGCAATTTGGCAACCGGCAATGTAATTAGCATGCCGAATATTACTTGGAATGTGAATTGGAACGAAATCGCCAATAGATAAGACCATTTTACAATTTGGGCCCAAGTTAGAAGCAGAGCCTAAGGTGTAAATTATCGATAGTCCATATCTCGGAAACTATAAGAGATAATGCAATTTGGCAACCGGCAATGTAATTAGCATGCCGAATATTACTTGGAATGTGAATTGGGACGAAATCGCCAATAGATAAGACCATTTTACAATTTGGGCCCAAGTTAGAAGCAGGGCCTAAGGTGTAAATTATCGATAGTCCATATCTCGGAAACTATAAGAGATAATGCAATTTGGCAACCGGCAATGTAATTAGCATGCCGAATATTACTTGGAATGTGAATTGGAACGAAATCGCCAATAGATAAGACCATTTTACAATTTGGGCCCAAGTTAGAAGCAGAGCCTAAGGTGTAAATTATCGATAGTCCATATCTCGGAAACTATAAGAGATAATGCAATTTGGCAACCGGCAATGTAATTAGCATGCCGAATACCACTTGGAATGTGAATTGGAACGAAATCGCCAATAGATAAGACCATCTTACAATTTGGGCCCAAGTTAGAAGCAGAGCCTAAGGTTAAAAATAATCGATAGTCCATATCTCGGAAACTATAAGAGATAATGCAATTTGGGAACCGGCATTGTAATTAGCATGCCGAATATTACTTGGAATGTGAATTGGAACGAAATCGCCAATAGATAAGACCATTTTACAATTTGGGCCCAAGTTAGAAGCAGAGCCTAAGGTGTAAATTATCGATAGTCCATATCTCGGAAACTATAAGAGATAATGCAACTTGGCCACCGGCAATGTAATTAGCATGTTGAATATTACTTGGAATGTGAATTGGAACGAAATCGCCAATAGATAAGACCATTTTACAATTTGGGCCCAAGTTAGAAGCAGAGCCTAAGGTGTAAATTATCGATAGTCCATATCTCGGAAACTATAAGAGATAATGCAATTTGGCAACCGGCAATGTAATTAGCATGCCGAATACTACTTGGAATGTGAATTGGAACGAAATCGCCAATAGATAAGACCATTTTACAGTTTGGGCCCAAGTTAGAAGCAGAGCCTAAGGTTAAAAATAATCGATAGTCCATATCTCGGAAACTATAAGAGATAATGCAATTTGGGAACCGGCATTGTAATTAGCATGCCGAATATTACTTGGAATGTGAATTGGAACGAAATAGCCAATAGATAAGACCATTTTACAATTTGGGCCCAAGTTAGAAGCAGAGCCTAAGGTGTAAATTATCGATAGTCCATATCTCGGAAACTATAAGAGATAATGCAACTTGGCCACCGGCAATGTAATTAGCATGTCGAATATTACTTGGAATGTGAATTGGAACGAAATCGCCAATAGATAAGACCATTTTACAATTTGGGCCCAAGTTAGAAGCAGAGCCTAAGGTGTAAATTATCGATAGTCCATATCTCGGAAACTATAAGAGATAATGCAATTTCGCAACCGGCAATGTAATTAGCATGCCGAATATTACTTGGAGTGTGAATTGGAACGAAATCGCCAATAGATAAGACCATTTTACAATTTGGGCCCAAGTTAGAAGCAGAGCCTAAGGTGTAAATTATCGATAGTCCGTATCTCGGAAACTATAAGAGATAATGCAATTTGGCAACCGGCAATGTAATTAGCATGCCGAATATTACTTGGAATGTGAATTGGAACGAAATCGCCAATAGATAAGACCATATTACAATTTGGGCCCAAGTTAGAAGCAGAGCCTAAGGTGTAAATTATCGATAGTCCATATCTCGGAAACTATAAGAGATAATGCAATTTGGCAACCGGCAATGTAATTAGCATGCCGAATATTACTTGGAATGTGAATTGGAACGAAATCGCCAATAGATAAGACCATTTTACAATTTGGGCCCAAGTTAGAAGCAGAGCCTAAGGTGTAAATTATCGATAGTCCATATCTCGGAAACTATAAGAGATAATGCAATTTGGCAACCGGCAATGTAATTAGCATGCCGAATACCACTTGGTATGTGAATTGGAACGAAATCGCCAATAGATAAGACCATCTTACAATTTGGGCCCAAGTTAGAAGCAGAGCCTAAGGTGTAAATTATCGATAGTCCATATCTCGGAAACTATAAGAGATAATTCAATTTGGCAACCGGCAATGTAATTAGCATGCCGAATATTACTTGGAATGTGAATTGGAACGAAATCGCCAATAGATAAGACCATTTTACAATTTGGGCCCAAGTTAGAAGCAGAGCCTAAGGTGTAAATTATCGATAGTCCATATCTCGGAAACTAAAAGAGATAATGCAATTTGGCAACCGGCAATGTAATTAGCATGCCGAATATTACTTGGAATGTGAATTGGAACGAAATCGCCAATAGATAAGACCATTTTACAATTTGGGCCCAAGTTAGAAGCAGAGCCTAAGGTGTAAATTATCGATAGTCAATATCTCGGAAACTATAAGAGATAATGCAATTTGGCAACCGGCAATGTAATTAGCATGCCGAATACCACTTGGAATGTGAATTGGAACGAAATCGCCAATAGATAAGACCATTTTACAATTTGGGCCCAAGTTAGAAGCAGAGCCTAAGGTGTAAATTATCGATAGTCCGTATCTCGGAAACTATAAGAGATAATGCATTTTGGCAACCGGCAATGTAATTAGCATGCCGAATATTACTTGGAATGTGAATTGGAACGAAATCGCCAATAGATAAGACCATATTACAATTTGGGCCCAAGTTAGAAGCAGAGCCTAAGGCGTAAATTATCGATAGTCCATATCTCGGAAACTATAAGAGATAATGCAATTTGGCAACCGGCAATGTAATTAGCATGCCGAATATTACTTGGAATGTGAATTGGAACGAAATCGCCAATAGATAAGACCATTTTACAATTTGGGCCCAAGTTAGAAGCAGAGCCTAAGGTGTAAATTATCGATAGTCCATATCTCGGAAACTATAAGAGATAATGCAATTTGGCAACCGGCAATGTAATTAGCATGCCGAATACCACTTGGTATGTGAATTGGAACGAAATGGCCAATAGATAAGACCATCTTACAATTTGGGCCCAAGTTAGAAGCAGAGCCTAAGGTGTAAATTATCGATAGTCCATATCTCGGAAACTATAAGAGATAATTCAATTTGGCAACCGGCAATGTAATTAGCATGCGGAATATTACTTGGAATGTGAATTGGAACGAAATCGCCAATAGATAAGACCATTTTACAATTTGGGCCCAAGTTAGAAGCAGAGCCTAAGGTGTAAATTATCGATAGTCCATATCTCGGAAACTATAAGAGATAATGCAATTTGGCAACCGGCAATGTAATTAGCATGCCGAATATTACTTGGAATGTGAATTGGAACGAAATCGCCAATAGATAAGACCATTTTACAATTTGGGCCCAAGTTAGAAGCAGAGCCTAAGGTGTAAATTATCGATAGTCAATATCTCGGAAACTATAAGAGATAATGCAATTTGGCAACCGGCAATGTAATTAGCATGCCGAATACCACTTGGAATGTGAATTGGAACGAAATCGCCAATAGATAAGACCATTTTACAATTTGGGCCCAAGTTAGAAGCAGAGCCTAAGGTGTAAATTATCGATAGTCCATATCTCGGAAACTATAAGAGATAATTCAATTTGGCAACCGGAAATGTAATTAGCATGCCGAGTATTACTTGGAATGTGAATTGGAACGAAATCGCCAATAGATAAGACCATTTTACAATTTGGGCCCAAGTTAGAAGCAGAGCCTAAGGTGTAAATTATCGATAGTCCATATCTCGGAAACTAAAAGAGATAATGCAATTTGGCAACCGGCAATGTAATTAGCATGCCGAATATTACTTGGAATGTGAATTGGAACGAAATCGCCAATAGATAAGACCATTTTACAATTTGGGCCCAAGTTAGAAGCAGAGCCTAAGGTGTAAATTATCGATAGTCCATATCTCGGAAACTATAAGAGATAATGCAGTTTCGCAACCGGCAATGTAATTAGCATGCCGAATACTACTTGGAATATGAATTGGGACGAAATCGCCAATAGATAAGACCATTTTACAATTTGGGCCCAAGTTAGAAGCAGAGCCTAAGGTGTAAATTATCGATAGTCCATATCTCGGAAACTATAAGAGATAATGCAATTTGGCAACCGGCAATGTAATTAGCATGCCGAATATTACTTGGAATGTGAATTGGAACGAAATCGCCAATAGATAAGACCATTTTACAATTTGGGCCCAAGTTAGAAGCAGAGCCTAAGGTGTAAATTATCGATAGTCCATATCTCGGAAACTATAAGAGATAATGCAATTTGGCAACCGGCAATGTAATTAGCATGCCGAATATTACTTGGAATGTGAATTGGAACGAAATCGCCAATAGATAAGACCATTTTACAATTTGGGCCCAAGTTAGAAGCAGAGCCTAAGGTGTAAATTATTGATAGTCCATATCTCGGAAACTATAAGAGATAATGCAATTTCGCAACCGGCAATGTAATTAACATGCCGAATATTACTTGGAGTGTGAATTGGAACGAAATCGCCAATAGATAAGACCATTTTACAATTTGGGCCCAAGTTAGAAGCAGAGCCTAAGGTGTAAATTATCGATAGTCCGTATCTCGGAAACTATAAGAGATAATGCAATTTGGCAACCGGCAATGTAATTAGCATGCCGAATATTACTTGGAATGTGAATTGGAACGAAATCCCCAATAGATAAGACCATTTTACAATTTGGGCCCAAGTTAGAAGCAGAGCCTAAGGTGTAAATTATCGATAGTCCATATCTCGGAAACTATAAGAGATAATGCAATTTGGCAACCGGCAATGTAATTAGCATGCCGAATATTACTTGGAATGTGAATTGGAACGAAATCGCCAATAGATAAGACCATTTTACAACTTGGGCCCAAGTTAGAAGCAGAGCCTAAGGTGTAAATTATCGATAGTCCATATCTCGGAAACTATAAGAGATAATGCAATTTGGCAACCGGCAATGTAATTAGCATGCCGAATATTACTTGGAATGTGAATTGGAACGAAATCGCCAATAATAAGACCATTTTACAATTTGGGCCCAAGTTAGAAGCAGAGCCTAAGGTGTAAATTGTCGATAGTCCATATCTCGGAAACTATAAGAGATAATGCAATTTGGCAACCGGCAATGTAATTAGCATGCCGAATATTACTTGGAAAGTGAATTGGAACGAAATCGCCAATAGATAAGACCATATTACAATTTGGGCCCAAGTTAGAAGCAGAGCCTAAGGTGTAAATTATCGATAGTCCATATCTCGGAAACTATAAGAGATAATGCAATTTGGCAACCGGCAATGTAATTAGCATGCCGAATATTACTTGGAATGTGAATTGGAACGAAATCGCCAATAGATAAGACCATTTTACAATTTGGGCCCAAGTTAGAAGCAGAGCCTAAGGTGTAAATTATCGATAGTCCATATCTCGGAAACTATAAGATATAATGCAATTTGGCAACCGGCAATGTAATTAGCATGCCGAATATTACTTGGAATGTGAATTGGAACGAAATCGCCAATAGGTAAGACCATTTTACAATTTCGGCCCAAGTTAGAAGCAGAGCCTAAGGTGTAAATTATCGATAGTCCATATCTCGGAAACTATAAGAGATAATGCAATTTGGCAACCGGCAATGGAATTAGCATGCCGAATACCACTTGGAATGTGAATTGGAACGAAATCGCCAATAGATAAGACCATTTTACAATTTGGGCCCAAGTTAGAAGCAGAGCCTAAGGTGTAAATTATCGATAGTCCATATCTCGGAAACTATAAGAGATAATTCAATTTGGCAACCGGAAATGTAATTAGCATGCCGAGTATTACTTGGAATGTGAATTGGAACGAAATCGCCAATAGATAAGACCATTTTACAATTTGGGCACAAGTTAGAAGCAGAGCCTAAGGTGTAAATTATCGATAGTCCATATCTCGGAAACTAAAAGAGATAATGCAATTTGGCAACCGGCAATGTAATTAGCATGCCGAATATTACTTGGAATGTGAATTGGAACGAAATCGCCAATAGATAAGACCATTTTACAATTTGGGCCCAAGTTAGAAGCAGAGCCTAAGGTGTAAATTATCGATAGTCCATATCTCGGAAACTATAAGAGATAATGCAGTTTCGCAACCGGCAATGTAATTAGCATGCCGAATACTACTTGGAATGTGAATTGGGACGAAATCGCCAATAGATAAGACCATTTTACAATTTGGGCCCAAGTTAGAAGCAGAGCCTAAGGTGTAAATTATCGATAGTCCATATCTCGGAAACTATAAGAGATAATGCAATTTGGCAACCGGCAATGTAATTAGCATGCCGAATATTACTTGGAATGTGAATTGGAACGAAATCGCCAATAGATAAGACCATTTTACAATTTGGGCCCAAGTTAGAAGCAGAGCCTAAGGTGTAAATTATCGATAGTCCATATCTCGGAAACTATAAGAGATAATGCAATTTGGCAACCGGCAATGTAATTAGCATGCCGAATACCACTTGGAATGTGAATTGGAACGAAATCGCCAATAGATAAGACCATCTTACAATTTGGGCCCAAGTTAGAAGCAGAGCCTAAGGTGTAAATTATCGATAGTCCATATCTCGGAAACTATAAGAGATAATTCAATTTGGCAACCGGCAATGTAATTAGCATGCCGAATATTACTTGGAATGTGAATTGGAACGAAATCGCCAATAGATAAGACCATTTTACAATTTGGGCCCAAGTTAGAAGCAGAGCCTAAGGTGTAAATTATCGATAGTCCATATCTCGGAAACTAAAAGAGATAATGCAATTTGGCAACCGGCAATGTAATTAGCATGCCGAATACCACTTGGAATGTCAATTGGAACGAAATCGCCAATAGATAAGACCATTTTACAATTTGGGCCCAAGTTAGAAGCAGAGCCTATGGTGTAAATTATCGATAGTCCATATCTCGGAAACTATAAGAGATAATGCAATTTGGCAACCGGCAATGTAATTAGCATGCCGAATATTACTTGGAATGTGAATTGGAACGAAATCGCCAATAGATAAGACCATTTTACAATTTGGGCCCAAGTTAGAAGCAGAGCCTAAGGTGTAAATTATCGATAGTCAATATCTCGGAAACTATAAGAGATAATGCAATTTGGCAACCGGCAATGTAATTAGCATGCCGAATACCACTTGGAATGTGAATTGGAACGAAATCGCCAATAGATAAGACCATTTTACAATTTGGGCCCAAGTTAGAAGCAGAGCCTAAGGTGTAAATTATCGATAGTCCATATCTCGGAAACTATAAGAGATAATTCTATTTGGCAACCGGCAATGTAATTAGCATGCCGAATATTACTTGGAATGTGAATTGGAACGAAATCGCCAATAGATAAAACCATTTTACAATTTGGGCCCAAGTTAGAAGCAGAGCCTAAGGTGTAAATTATCGATAGTCCATATCTCGGAAACTATAAGAGATAATGCAATTTGGCAACCGGCAATGTAATTAGCATGCCGAATATTACTTGGAATGTGAATTGGAACGAAATCGCCAATAGATAAGACGATTTTACAATTTGGGCCCAAGTTAGAAGCAGAGCCTAAGGTGTAAATTACCGATAGTCCATATCTCGGAAACTATAAGAGATAATGCAATTTGGCAACCGGCAATGTAATTAGCATGCCGAATATTACTTGGAATGTGAATTGGAACGAAATCGCCAATAGATAAGACCATTTTACAATTTGGGCCCAAGTTAGAAGCAGAGCCTAAGGAGTAAATTATCGATAGTCCATATCTCGGAAACTATAAGAGATAATGCAATTTGGCAACCGGCAATGTAATTAGCATGCCGAATATTACTTGGAATGTGAATTGGAATGAAATCGCCAATAGATAAGACCATTTTACAATTTGGGCCCAAGTTGGAAGCAGAGCCTAAGGTGTAAATTATCGATAGTCCATATCTCGGAAACTATAAGAGATAATGCAACTTGGTCACCGGCAATGTAATTAACATGTCGAATATTACTTGGAATGTGAATTGGAACGAAATCGCCAATAGATAAGGCCATTTTACAATTTGGGCCCAAGTTAGAAGCAGAGCCTAAGGTGTAAATTATCGATAGTCCATGTCTCGGAAACTATAAGAGATAATGCAATTTGGCAACCGGCAATGTAATTAGCATGCCGAATACTACTTGGAATGTGAATTGGAACGAAATCGCCAATAGATAAGACCATTTTACAGTTTGGGCCCAAGTTAGAAGCAGAGCCTAAGGTTTAAAATAATCGATAGTCCATATCTCGGAAACTATAAGAGATAATGCAATTTGGCAACCGGCAATGTAATTAGCATGCCGAATACCACTTGGAATGTGAATTGGAACGAAATCGCCAATAGATAAGACCATCTTACAATTTGGGCCCCAGTTAGAAGCAGAGCCTAAGGTTAAAAATAATCGATAGTCCATATCTCGGAAACTATAAGAGATAATGCAATTTGGGAACCGGCATTGTAATTAGCATGCCGAATATTACTTGGAATGTGAATTGGAACGAAATCGCCAATAGATAAGACCATTTTACAATTTGGGCCCAAGTTAGAAGCAGAGCCTAAGGTGTAAATTATCGATAGTCCATATCTCGGAAACTATAAGAGATAATGCAACTTGGCCACCGGCAATGTAATTAGCATGTCGAATATTACTTGGAATGTGAATTGGAACGAAATCGCCAATAGATAAGACCATTTTACAATTTGGGCCCAAGTTAGAAGCAGAGCCTAAGGTGTAAATTATCCATAGTCCATATCTCGGAAACTATAAGAGATAATGCAATTTGGCAACTGGCAATGTAATTAGCATGCCGAATATTACTTGGAATGTGAATTGGGACGAAATCGCCAATAGATAAGACCATTTTACAATTTGGGCCCAAGTTAGAAGCAGAGCCTAAGGTGTAAATTATCGATAGTCCATATCTCGGAAACTATAAGAGATAATGCAATTTGGCAACCGGCAATGTAATTAGCATGCCGAATACTACTTGGAATGTGAATTGGAACGAAATCGCCAATAGATAAGACCATTTTACAGTTTGGGCCCAAGTTAGAAGCAGAGCCTAAGGTTAAAAATAATCGATAGTCCATATCTCGGAAACTATAAGAGATAATGCAATTTGGGAACCGGCATTGTAATTAGCATGCCGAATATTACTTGGAATGTGAATTGGAACGAAATAGCCAATAGATAAGACCATTTTACAATTTGGGCCCAAGTTAGAAGCAGAGCCTAAGGTGTAAATTATCGATAGTCCATATCTCGGAAACTATAAGAGATAATGCAACTTGGCCACCGGCAATGTAATTAGCATGTCGAATATTACTTGGAATGTGAATTGGAACGAAATCGCCAATAGATAAGACCATTTTACAATTTGGGCCCAAGTTAGAAGCAGAGCCTAAGGTGTAAATTATCCATAGTCCATATCTCGGAAACTATAAGAGATAATGCAATTTGGCAACTGGCAATGTAATTAGCATGCCGAATATTACTTGGAATGTGAATTGGGACGAAATCGCCAATAGATAAGACCATTTTACAATTTGGGCCCAAGTTAGAAGCAGAGCCTAAGGTGTAAATTATCGATAGTCCATATCTCGGAAACTATAAGAGATAATGCAATTTGGCAACCGGCAATGTAATTAGCATGCCGAATACTACTTGGAATGTGAATTGGAACGAAATCGCCAATAGATAAGACCATTTTACAGTTTGGGCCCAAGTTAGAAGCAGAGCCTAAGGTTAAAAATAATCGATAGTCCATATCTCGGAAACTATAAGAGATAATGCAATTTGGGAACCGGCATTGTAATTAGCATGCCGAATATTACTTGGAATGTGAATTGGAACGAAATAGCCAATAGATAAGACCATTTTACAATTTGGGCCCAAGTTAGAAGCAGAGCCTAAGGTGTAAATTATCGATAGTCCATATCTCGAAAACTATAAGAGATAATGCAACTTGGCCACCGGCAATGTAATTAGCATGTCGAATATTACTTGGAATGTGAATTGGAACGAAATCGCCAATAGATAAGACCATTTTACAATTTGGGCCCAAGTTAGAATCAGAGCCTAAGGTGTAAATTATCGATAGTCCATATCCCGGAAACTATAAGAGATAATGCAATTTGGCAACCGGCAATGTAATTAGCATGCCGAATATTACTTGGAATGTGAATTGGAACGAAATCGCCAATAGATAAGACCATTTTACAATTTGGGACCAAGTTAGAAGCAGAGCCTAAGGTGTAAATTATCCATAGTCCATATCTCGGAAACTATAAGAGATAATGCAATTTGGCAACCGGCAATGTAATTAGCATGCCGAATATTACTTGGAATGTGAATTGGAACGAAATCGCCAATAGATAAGACCATTTTACAATTTGGGCCCAAGTTAGAAGCAGAGCCTAAGGTGTAAATTATGGATAGTCCATATCTCGGAAACTATAAGAGATAATGCAATTTCGCAACCGGCAATGTAATTAGCATGCCGAATATTACTTGGAGTGTGAATTGGAACGAAATCGCCAATAGATAAGACCATTTTACAATTTGGGCCCAAGTTAGAAGCAGAGCCTAAGGTGTAAATTATCGATAGTCCGTATCTCGGAAACTATAAGAGATAATGCAATTTGGCAACCGGCAATGTAATTAGCATGCCGAATATTACTTGGAATGTGAATTGGAACGAAATCGCCAATAGATAAGACCATATTACAATTTGGGCCCAAGTTAGAAGAAGAGCCTAAGGTGTAAATTATCGATAGTCCATATCTCGGAAACTATAAGAGATAATGCAATTTGGCAACCGGCAATGTAATTAGCATGCCGAATATTACTTGGAATGTGAATTGGAACGAAATCGCCAATAGATAAGACCATTTTACAATTTGGGCCCAAGTTAGAATCAGAGCCTAAGGTGTAAATTATCGATAGTCCATATCTCGGAAACTATAAGAGATAATGCAATTTGGCAACCGGCAATGTAATTAGCATGCCGAATACCACTTGGTATGTGAATTGGAACGAAATCGCCAATAGATAAGACCATCTTACAATTTGGGCCCAAGTTAAAAGCAGAGCCTAAGGTGTAAATTATCGATAGTCCATATCTCGGAAACTATAAGAGATAATTCAATTTGGCAACCGGCAATGTAATTAGCATGCCGAATATTACTTGGAATGTGAATTGGAACGAAATCGCCAATAGATAAGACCATTTTACAATTTGGGCCCAAGTTAGAAGCAGAGCCTAAGGTGTAAATTATCGATAGTCCATATCTCGGAAACTAAAAGAGATAATGCAATTTGGCAACCGGCAATGTAATTAGCATGCCGAATACCACTTGGAATGTGAATTGGAACGAAATCGCCAATAGATAAGACCATTTTACAATTTGGGCCCAAGTTAGAAGCAGAGCCTATGGTGTAAATTATCGATAGTCCATATCTCGGAAACTATAAGAGATAATGCAATTTGGCAACCGGCAATGTAATTAGCATGCCGAATATTACTTGGAATGTGAATTGGAACGAAATCGCCAATAGATAAGACCATTTTACAATTTGGGCCCAAGTTAGAAGCAGAGCCTAAGGTGTAAATTATCGATAGTCAATATCTCGGAAACTATAAGAGATAATGCAATTTGGCAACCGGCAATGTAATTAGCATGCCGAATACCACTTGGAATGTGAATTGGAACGAAATCGCCAATAGATAAGACCATTTTACAATTTGGGCCCAAGTTAGAAGCAGAGCCTAAGGTGTAAATTATCGATAGTCCATATCTCGGAAACTATAAGAGATAATTCAATTTGGCAACCGGCAATGTAATTAGCATGCCGAATATTACTTGGAATGTGAATTGGAACGAAATCGCCAATAGATAAAACCATTTTACAATTTGGGCCCAAGTTAGAAGCAGAGCCTAAGGTGTAAATTATCGATAGTCCATATCTCGGAAACTATAAGAGATAATGCAATTTGGCAACCGGCAATGTAATTAGCATGCCGAATATTACTTGGAATGTGAATTGGAACGAAATCGCCAATAGATAAGACGATTTTACAATTTGGGCCCAAGTTAGAAGCAGAGCCTAAGGTGTAAATTACCGATAGTCCATATCTCGGAAACTATAAGAGATAATGCAATTTGGCAACCAGCAATGTAATTAGCATGCCGAATATTACTTGGAATGTGAATTGGAACGAAATCGCCAATAGATAAGACCATTTTACAATTTGGGCCCAAGTTAGAAGCAGAGCCTAAGGTGTAAATTATCGATAGTCCATATCTCGGAAACTATAAGAGATAATGCAATTTGGCAACCGGCAATGTAATTAGCATGCCGAATATTACTTGGAATGTGAATTGGAATGAAATCGCCAATAGATAAGACCATTTTACAATTTGGGCCCAAGTTAGAAGCAGAGCCTAAGGTGTAAATTATCGATAGTCCATATCTCGGAAACTATCAGAGATAATGCAATTTGGCAACCGGCAATGTAATTAGCATGCCGAATATTACTTGGAATGTGAATTGGGACGAAATCGCCAATAGATAAGACCATTTTACAATTTGGGCCCAAGTTAGAAGCAGAGCCTAAGGTGTAAATTATCGATAGTCCATGTCTCGGAAACTATAAGAGATAATGCAATTTGGCAACCGGCAATGTAATTAGCATGCCGAATACTACTTGGAATGTGAATTGGAACGAAATCGCCAATAGATAAGACCATTTTACAGTTTGGGCCCAAGTTAGAAGCAGAGCCTAAGGTTAAAAATAATCGATAGTCCATATCTCGGAAACTATAAGAGATAATGCAATTTGGCAACCGGCAATGTAATTAGCATGCCGAATATTACTTGGAATGTGAATTGGAACGAAATCGCCAATAGATAAGACCATTTTACAATTTGGGACCAAGTTAGAAGCAGAGCCTAAGGTGTAAATTATCCATAGTCCATATCTCGGAAACTATAAGAGATAATGCAATTTGGCAACCGGCAATGTAATTAGCATGCCGAATATTACTTGGAATGTGAATTGGAACGAAATCGCCAATAGATAAGACCATTTTACAATTTGGGCCCAAGTTAGAAGCAGAGCCTAAGGTGTAAATTATCGATAGTCCATATCTCGGAAACTATAAGAGATAATGCAACTTGGTCACCGGCAATGTAATTAGCATGTCGAATATTACTTGGAATGTGAATTGGAACGAAATCGCCAATAGATAAGGCCATTTTACAATTTGGGCCCAAGTTAGAAGCAGAGCCTAAGGTGTAAATTATCGATAGTCCATATCCCGGAAACTATAAGAGATAATGCAATTTGGCAACCGGCAATATAATTAGCATGCCGAATATTACTTGGAATGTGAATTGGAACGAAATCGCCAATAGATAAGACCATTTTACAATTTGGGACCAAGTTAGAAGCAGAGCCTAAGGTGTAAATTATCCATAGTCCATATCTCGGAAACTATAAGAGATAATGCAATTTGGCAACCGGCAATGTAATTAGCATGCCGAATATTACTTGGAATGTGAATTGGAACGAAATCGCCAATAGATAAGACCATTTTACAATTTGGGCCCAAGTTAGAAGCAGAGCCTAAGGTGTAAATTATGGATAGTCCATATCTCGGAAACTATAAGAGATAATGCAATTTCGCAACCGGCAATGTAATTAGCATGCCGAATATTACTTGGAGTGTGAATTGGAACGAAATCGCCAATAGATAAGACCATTTTACAATTTGGGCCCAAGTTAGAAGCAGAGCCTAAGGTGTAAATTATCGATAGTCCGTATCTCGGAAACTATAAGAGATAATGCAATTTGGCAACCGGCAATGTAATTAGCATGCCGAATATTACTTGGAATGTGAATTGGAACGAAATCGCCAATAGATAAGACCATATTACAATTTGGGCCCAAGTTAGAAGCAGAGCCTAAGGTGTAAATTATCGATAGTCCATATCTCGGAAACTATAAGAGATAATGCAATTTGGCAACCGGCAATGTAATTAGCATGCCGAATATTACTTGGAATGTGAATTGGAACGAAATCGCCAATAGATAAGACCATTTTACAATTTGGGCCCAAGTTAGAAGCAGAGCCTAAGGTGTAAATTATCGATAGTCCATATCTCGGAAACTATAAGAGATAATGCAATTTGGCAACCGGCAATGTAATTAGCATGCCGAATACCACTTGGAATGTGAATTGGAACGAAATCGCCAATAGATAAGACCATTTTACAATTTGGGCCCAAGTTAGAAGCAGAGCCTAAGGTGTAAATTATCGATAGTCCATATCTCGGAAACTATAAGAGATAATTCAATTTGGCAACCGGAAATGTAATTAGCATGCCGAATATTACTTGGAATGTGAATTGGAACGAAATCGCCAATAGATAAGACCATTTTACAATTTGGGCCCAAGTTAGAAGCAGAGCCTAAGGTGTAAATTATCGATAGTCCATATCTCGGAAACTAAAAGAGATAATGCAATTTGGCAACCGGCAATGTAATTAGCATGCCGAATATTACTTGGAATGTGAATTGGAACGAAATCGCCAATAGATAAGACCATTTTACAATTTGGGCCCAAGTTAAAAGCAGAGCCTAAGGTGTAATTTATCGATAGTCCATATCTCGGAAACTATAAGAGATAATGCAATTTGGCAACCGGCAATGTAATTAGCATGCCGAATATTACTTGGAATGTGAATTGGAACGAAATCGCCAATAGATAAGACCATTTTACAATTTGGGCCCAAGTTAGAAGCAGAGCCTAAGGTGTAAATTATCGATAGTCCATATCTCGGAAACTATAAGAGATAATGCAATTTGGCAACCGGCAATGTAATTAGCATGCCGAATACCACTTGGAATGTGAATTGGAACGAAATCGCCAATAGATAAGACCATCTTACAATTTGGGCCCAAGTTAGAAGCAGAGCCTAAGGTTAAAAATAATCGATAGTCCATATCTCGGAAACTATAAGAGATAATGCAATTTGGGAACCGGCATTGTAATTAGCATGCCGAATATTACTTGGAATGTGAATTGGAACGAAATCGCCAATAGATAAGACCATTTTACAATTTGGGCCCAAGTTAGAAGCAGAGCCTAAGGTGTAAATTATCGATAGTCCATATCTCGGAAACTATAAGAGATAATGCAACTTGGCCACCGGCAATGTAATTAGCATGTCGAATATTACTTGGAATGTGAATTGGAACGAAATCGCCAATAGATAAGACCATTTTACAATTTGGGCCCAAGTTAGAAGCAGAGCCTAAGGTGTAAATTATCCATAGTCCATATCTCGGAAACTATAAGAGATAATGCAATTTGGCAACTGGCAATGTAATTAGCATGCCGAATATTACTTGGAATGTGAATTGGGACGAAATCGCCAATAGATAAGACCATTTTACAATTTGGGCCCAAGTTAGAAGCAGAGCCTAAGGTGTAAATTATCGATAGTCCATATCTCGGAAACTATAAGAGATAATGCAATTTGGCAACCGGCAATGTAATTAGCTTGCCGAATACTACTTGGAATGTGAATTGGAACGAAATCGCCAATAGATAAGACCATTTTACAGTTTGGGCCCAAGTTAGAAGCAGAGCCTAAGGTTAAAAATAATCGATAGTCCATATCTCGGAAACTATAAGAGATAATGCAATTTGGGAACCGGCATTGTAATTAGCATGCCGAATATTACTTGGAATGTGAATTGGAACGAAATAGCCAATAGATAAGACCATTTTACAATTTGGGCCCAAGTTAGAAGCAGAGCCTAAGGTGTAAATTATCGATAGTCCATATCTCGGAAACTATAAGAGATAATGCAACTTGGCCACCGGCAATGTAATTAGCATGTCGAATATTACTTGGAATGTGAATTGGAACGAAATCGCCAATAGATAAGACCATTTTACAATTTGGGCCCAAGTTAGAAGCAGAGCCTAAGGTGTAAATTATCGATAGTCCATATCCCGGAAACTATAAGAGATAATGCAATTTGGCAACCGGCAATGTAATTAGCATGCCGAATATTACTTGGAATGTGAATTGGAACGAAATCGCCAATAGATAAGACCATTTTACAATTTGGGACCAAGTTAGAAGCAGAGCCTAAGGTGTAAATTATCCATAGTCCATATCTCGGAAACTATAAGAGATAATGCAATTTGGCAACCGGCAATGTAATTAGCATGCCGAATATTACTTGGAATGTGAATTGGAACGAAATCGCCAATAGATAAGACCATTTTACAATTTGGGCCCAAGTTAGAAGCAGAGCCTAAGGTGTAAATTATGGATAGTCCATATCTCGGAAACTATAAGAGATAATGCAATTTCGCAACCGGCAATGTAATTAGCATGCCGAATATTACTTGGAGTGTGAATTGGAACGAAATCGCCAATAGATAAGACCATTTTACAATTTGGGCCCAAGTTAGAAGCAGAGCCTAAGGTGTAAATTATCGATAGTCCGTATCTCGGAAACTATAAGAGATAATGCAATTTGGCAACCGGCAATGTAATTAGCATGCCGAATATTACTTGGAATGTGAATTGGAACGAAATCGCCAATAGATAAGACCATATTACAATTTGGGCCCAAGTTAGAAGCAGAGCCTAAGGTGTAAATTATCGATAGTCCATATCTCGGAAACTATAAGAGATAATGCAATTTGGCAACCGGCAATGTAATTAGCATGCCGAATATTACTTGGAATGTGAATTGGAACGAAATCGCCAATAGATAAGACCATTTTACAATTTGGGCCCAAGTTAGAAGCAGAGCCTAAGGTGTAAATTATCGATAGTCCATATCTCGGAAACTATAAGAGATAATGCAATTTGGCAACCGGCAATGTAATTAGCATGCCGAATACCACTTGGTATGTGAATTGGAACGAAATCGCCAATAGATAAGACCATCTTACAATTTGGGCCCAAGTTAGAAGCAGAGCCTAAGGTGTAAATTATCGATAGTCCATATCTCGGAAACTATAAGAGATAATTCAATTTGGCAACCGGCAATGTAATTAGCATGCCGAATATTACTTGGAATGTGAATTGGAACGAAATCGCCAATAGATAAGACCATTTTACAATTTGGGCCCAAGTTAGAAGCAGAGCCTAAGGTGTAAATTATCGATAGTCCATATCTCGGAAACTAAAAGAGATAATGCAATTTGGCAACCGGCAATGTAATTAGCATGCCGAATACCACTTGGAATGTGAATTGGAACGAAATCGCCAATAGATAAGACCATTTTACAATTTGGGCCCAAGTTAGAAGCAGAGCCTAAGGTGTAAATTATCGATAGTCCATATCTCGGAAACTATAAGAGATAATGCAATTTGGCAACCGGCAATGTAATTAGCATGCCGAATATTACTTGGAATGTGAATTGGAACGAAATCGCCAATAGATAAGACCATTTTACAATTTGGGCCCAAGTTAGAAGCAGAGCCTAAGGTGTAAATTATCGATAGTCCATATCTCGGAAACTATAAGAGATAATGCAATTTGGCAACCGGCAATGTAATTAGCATGCCGAATACCACTTGGTATGTGAATTGGAACGAAATCGCCAATAGATAAGACCATCTTACAATTTGGGCCCAAGTTAGAAGCAGAGCCTAAGGTGTAAATTATCGATAGTCCATATCTCGGAAACTATAAGAGATAATTCAATTTGGCAACCGGCAATGTAATTAGCATGCCGAATATTACTTGGAATGTGAATTGGAACGAAATCGCCAATAGATAAGACCATTTTACAATTTGGGCCCAAGTTAGAAGCAGAGCCTAAGGTGTAAATTATCGATAGTCCATATCTCGGAAACTAAAAGAGATAATGCAATTTGGCAACCGGCAATGTAATTAGCATGCCGAATATTACTTGGAATGTGAATTGGAACGAAATCGCCAATAGATAAGACCATTTTACAATTTGGGCCCAAGTTAGAAGCAGAGCCTAAGGTGTAAATTATCGATAGTCCATATCTCGGAAACTATAAGAGATAATGCAATTTGTCAACCGGCAATGTAATTAGCATGCCGAATATTACTTGGAATGTGAATTGGAACGAAATCGCCAATAGATAAGACCATTTTACAATTTGGGCCCAAGTTAGAAGCAGAGCCTAAGGTGTAAATTATCGATAGTCCATATCCCGGAAACTATAAGAGATAATGCAATTTGGCAACCGGCAATATAATTAGCATGCCGAATATTACTTGGAATGTGAATTGGAACGAAATCGCCAATAGATAAGACCATTTTACAATTTGGGACCAAGTTAGAAGCAGAGCCTAAGGTGTAAATTATCCATAGTCCATATCTCGGAAACTATAAGAGATAATGCAATTTGGCAACCGGCAATGTAATTAGCATGCCGAATATTAATTGGAATGTGAATTGGAACGAAATCGCCAATAGATAAGACCATTTTACAATTTGGACCCAAGTTAGAAGCAGAGCCTAAGGTGTAAATTATGGATAGTCCATATCTCGGAAACTATAAGAGATAATGCAATTTCGCAACCGGCAATGTAATTAGCATGCCGAATATTACTTGGAGTGTGAATTGGAACGAAATCGCCAATAGATAAGACCATTTTACAATTTGGGCCCAAGTTAGAAGCAGAGCCTAAGGTGTAAATTATCGATAGTCCGTATCTCGGAAACTATAAGAGATAATGCAATTTGGCAACCGGCAATGTAATTAGCATGCCGAATATTACTTGGAATGTGAATTGGAACGAAATCGCCAATAGATAAGACCATATTACAATTTGGGCCCAAGTTAGAAGCAGAGCCTAAGGTGTAAATTATCGATAGTCCATATCTCGGAAACTATAAGAGATAATGCAATTTGGCAACCGGCAATGTAATTAGCATGCCGAATATTACTTGGAATGTGAATTGGAACGAAATCGCCAATAGATAAGACCATTTTACAATTTGGGCCCAAGTTAGAAGCAGAGCCTAAGGTGTAAATTATCGATAGTCCATATCTCGGAAACTATAAGAGATAATGCAATTTGGCAACCGGCAATGTAATTAGCATGCCGAATACCACTTGGAATGTGAATTGGAACGAAATCGCCAATAGATAAGACCATTTTACAATTTGGGCCCAAGTTAGAAGCAGAGCCTAAGGTGTAAATTATCGATAGTCCATATCTCGGAAACTATAAGAGATAATTCAATTTGGCAACCGGAAATGTAATTAGCATGCCGAATATTACTTGGAATGTGAATTGGAACGAAATCGCCAATAGATAAGACCATTTTACAATTTGGGCCCAAGTTAGAAGCAGAGCCTAAGGTGTAAATTATCGATAGTCCATATCTCGGAAACTAAAAGAGATAATGCAATTTGGCAACCGGCAATGTAATTAGCATGCCGAATATTACTTGGAATGTGAATTGGAACGAAATCGCCAATAGATAAGACCATTTTACAATTTGGGCCCAAGTTAAAAGCAGAGCCTAAAGTGTAAATTATCGATAGTCCATATCTCGGAAACTATAAGAGATAATGCAGTTTCGCAACCGGCAATGTAATTAGCATGCCGAATACTACTTGGAATGTGAATTGGGACGAAATCGCCAATAGATAAGACCATTTTACAATTTGGGCCCAAGTTAGAAGCAGAGCCTAAGGTGTAAATTATCGATAGTCCATATCTCGGAAACTATAAGAGATAATGCAATTTGGCAACCGGCAATGTAATTAGCATGCCGAATATTACTTGGAATGTGAATTGGAACGAAATCGCCAATAGATAAGACCATTTTACAATTTGGGCCCAAGTTAGAAGCAGAGCCTAAGGTGTAAATTATCGATAGTCCATATCTCGGAAACTATAAGAGATAATGCAATTTGGCAACCGGCAATGTAATTAGCATGCCGAATACCACATGGAATGTGAATTGGAACGAAATCGCCAATAGATAAGACCATCTTACAATTTGGGCCCAAGTTAGAAGCAGAGCCTAAGGTTAAAAATAATCGATAGTCCATATCTCGGAAACTATAAGAGATAATGCAATTTGGGAACCGGCATTGTAATTAGCATGCCGAATATTACTTGGAATGTGAATTGGAACGAAATCGCCAATAGATAAGACCATTTTACAATTTGGGCCCAAGTTAGAAGCAGAGCCTAAGGTGTAAATTATCGATAGTCCATATCTCGGAAACTATAAGAGATAATGCAACTTGGCCACCGGCAATGTAATTAGCATGTCGAATATTACTTGGAATGTGAATTGGAACGAAATCGCCAATAGATAAGACCATTTTACAATTTGGGCCCAAGTTAGAAGCAGAGCCTAAGGTGTAAATTATCCATAGTCCATATCTCGGAAACTATAAGAGATAATGCAATTTGGCAACTGGCAATGTAATTAGCATGCCGAATATTACTTGGAATGTGAATTGGGACGAAATCGCCAATAGATAAGACCATTTTACAATTTGGGCCCAAGTTAGAAGCAGAGCCTAAGGTGTAAATTATCGATAGTCCATATCTCGGAAACTATAAGAGATAATGCAATTTGGCAACCGGCAATGTAATTAGCATGCCGAATACTACTTGGAATGTGAATTGGAACGAAATCGCCAATAGATAAGACCATTTTACAGTTTGGGCCCAAGTTAGAAGCAGAGCCTAAGGTTAAAAATAATCGATAGTCCATATCTCGGAAACTATAAGAGATAATGCAATTTGGGAACCGGCATTGTAATTAGCATGCCGAATATTACTTGGAATGTGAATTGGAACGAAATAGCCAATAGATAAGACCATTTTACAATTTGGGCCCAAGTTAGAAGCAGAGCCTAAGGTGTAAATTATCGATAGTCCATATCTCGGAAACTATAAGAGATAATGCAACTTGGCCACCGGCAATGTAATTAGCATGTCGAATATTACTTGGAATGTGAATTGGAACGAAATCGCCAATAGATAAGACCATTTTACAATTTGGGCCCAAGTTAGAAGCAGAGCCTAAGGTGTAAATTATCGATAGTCCATATCCCGGAAACTATAAGAGATAATGCAATTTGGCAACCGGCAATGTAATTAGCATGCCGAATATTACTTGGAATGTGAATTGGATCGAAATCGCCAATAGATAAGACCATTTTACAATTTGGGACCAAGTTAGAAGCAGAGCCTAAGGTGTAAATTATCCATAGTCCATATCTCGGAAACTATAAGAGATAATGCAATTTGGCATCCGGCAATGTAATTAGCATGCCGAATATTACTTGGAATGTGAATTGGAACGAAATCGCCAATAGATAAGACCATTTTACAATTTGGGCCCAAGTTAGAAGCAGAGCCTAAGGTGTAAATTATGGATAGTCCATATCTCGGAAACTATAAGAGATAATGCAATTTCGCAACCGGCAATGTAATTAGCATGCCGAATATTACTTGGAGTCTGAATTGGAACGAAATCGCCAATAGATAAGACCATTTTACAATTTGGGCCCAAGTTAGAAGCAGAGCCTAAGGTGTAAATTATCGATAGTCCGTATCTCGGAAACTATAAGAGATAATGCAATTTGGCAACCGGCAATGTAATTAGCATGCCGAATATTACTTGGAATGTGAATTGGAACGAAATCGCCAATAGATAAGACCATATTACAATTTGGGCCCAAGTTAGAAGCAGAGCCTAAGGTGTAAATTATCGATAGTCCATATCTCGGAAACTATAAGAGATAATGCAATTTGGCAACCGGCAATGTAATTAGCATGCCGAATATTACTTGGAATGTGAATTGGAACGAAATCGCCAATAGATAAGACCATTTTACAATTTGGGCCCAAGTTAGAAGCAGAGCCTAAGGTGTAAATTATCGATAGTCCATATCCCGGAAACTATAAGAGATAATGCAATTTGGCAACCGGCAATATAATTAGCATGCCGAATATTACTTGGAATGTGAATTGGAACGAAATCGCCAATAGATAAGACCATTTTACAATTTGGGACCAAGTTAGAAGCAGAGCCTAAGGTGTAAATTATCCATAGTCCATATCTCGGAAACTATAAGAGATAATGCAATTTGGCAACCGGCAATGTAATTAGCATGCCGAATATTACTTGGAATGTGAATTGGAACGAAATCGCCAATAGATAAGACCATTTTACAATTTGGGCCCAAGTTAGAAGCAGAGCCTAAGGTGTAAATTATGGATAGTCCATATCTCGGAAACTATAAGAGATAATGCAATTTCGCAACCGGCAATGTAATTAGCATGCCGAATATTACTTGGAGTGTGAATTGGAACGAAATCGCCAATAGATAAGACCATTTTACAATTTGGGCCCAAGTTAGAAGCAGAGCCTAAGGTGTAAATTATCGATAGTCCGTATCTCGGAAACTATAAGAGATAATGCAATTTAGCAACCGGCAATGTAATTAGCATGCCGAATATTACTTGGAATGTGAATTGGAACGAAATCGCCAATAGATAAGACCATATTACAATTTGGGCCCAAGTTAGAAGCAGAGCCTAAGGTGTAAATTATCGATAGTCCATATCTCGGAAACTATAAGAGATAATGCAATTTGGCAACCGGCAATGTAATTAGCATGCCGAATATTACTTGGAATGTGAATTGGAACGAAATCGCCAATAGATAAGACCATTTTACAATTTGGGCCCAAGTTAGAAGCAGAGCCTAAGGTGTAAATTATCGATAGTCCATATCTCGGAAACTATAAGAGATAATGCAATTTGGCAACCGGCAATGTAATTAGCATGCCGAATACCACTTGGAATGTGAACTGGAACGAAATCGCCAATAGATAAGACCATTTTACAATTTGGGCCCAAGTTAGAAGCAGAGCCTAAGGTGTAAATTATCGATAGTCCATATCTCGGAAACTATAAGAGATAATTCAATTTGGCAACCGGAAATGTAATTAGCATGCCGAATATTACTTGGAATGTGAATTGGAACGAAATCGCCAATAGATAAGACCATTTTACAATTTGGGCCCAAGTTAGAAGCAGAGCCTAAGGTGTAAATTATCGATAGTCCATATCTCGGAAACTAAAAGAGATAATGCAATTTGGCAACCGGCAATGTAATTAGCATGCCGAATATTACTTGGAATGTGAATTGGAACGAAATCGCCAATAGATAAGACCATTTTACAATTTGGGCCCAAGTTAAAAGCAGAGCCTAAGGTGTAAATTATCGATAGTCCATATCTCGGAAACTATAAGAGATAATGCAGTTTCGCAACCGGCAATGTAATTAGCATGCCGAATACTACTTGGAATGTGAATTGGGACGAAATCGGCAATAGATAAGACCATTTTACAATTTGGGCCCAAGTTAGAAGCAGAGCCTAAGGTGTAAATTATCGATAGTCCATATCTCGGAAACTATAAGAGATAATGCAATTTGTCAACCGGCAATGTAATTAGCATGCCGAATATTACTTGGAATGTGAATTGGAACGAAATCGCCAATAGATAAGACCATTTTACAATTTGGGCCCAAGTTAGAAGCAGAGCCTAAGGTGTAAATTATCGATAGTCCATATCCCGGAAACTATAAGAGATAATGCAATTTGGCAACCGGCAATATAATTAGCATGCCGAATATTACTTGGAATGTGAATTGGAACGAAATCGCCAATAGATAAGACCATTTTACAATTTGGGACCAAGTTAGAAGCAGAGCCTAAGGTGTAAATTATCCATAGTCCATATCTCGGAAACTATAAGAGATAATGCAATTTGGCAACCGGCAATGTAATTAGCATGCCGAATATTAATTGGAATGTGAATTGGAACGAAATCGCCAATAGATAAGACCATTTTACAATTTGGACCCAAGTTAGAAGCAGAGCCTAAGGTGTAAATTATGGATAGTCCATATCTCGGAAACTATAAGAGATAATGCAATTTCGCAACCGGCAATGTAATTAGCATGCCGAATATTACTTGGAGTGTGAATTGGAACGAAATCGCCAATAGATAAGACCATTTTACAATTTGGGCCCAAGTTAGAAGCAGAGCCTAAGGTGTAAATTATCGATAGTCCGTATCTCGGAAACTATAAGAGATAATGCAATTTGGCAACCGGCAATGTAATTAGCATGCCGAATATTACTTGGAATGTGAATTGGAACGAAATCGCCAATAGATAAGACCATATTACAATTTGGGCCCAAGTTAGAAGCAGAGCCTAAGGTGTAAATTATCGATAGTCCATATCTCGGAAACTATAAGAGATAATGCAATTTGGCAACCGGCAATGTAATTAGCATGCCGAATATTACTTGGAATGTGAATTGGAACGAAATCGCCAATAGATAAGACCATTTTACAATTTGGGCCCAAGTTAGAAGCAGAGCCTAAGGTGTAAATTATCGATAGTCCATATCTCGGAAACTATAAGAGATAATGCAATTTGGCAACCGGCAATGTAATTAGCATGCCGAATACCACTTGGAATGTGAATTGGAACGAAATCGCCAATAGATAAGACCATTTTACAATTTGGGCCCAAGTTAGAAGCAGAGCCTAAGGTGTAAATTATCGATAGTCCATATCTCGGAAACTATAAGAGATAATTCAATTTGGCAACCGGAAATGTAATTAGCATGCCGAATATTACTTGGAATGTGAATTGGAACGAAATCGCCAATAGATAAGACCATTTTACAATTTGGGCCCAAGTTAGAAGCAGAGCCTAAGGTGTAAATTATCGATAGTCCATATCTCGGAAACTAAAAGAGATAATGCAATTTGGCAACCGGCAATGTAATTAGCATGCCGAATATTACTTGGAATGTGAATTGGAACGAAATCGCCAATAGATAAGACCATTTTACAATTTGGGCCCAAGTTAAAAGCAGAGCCTAAAGTGTAAATTATCGATAGTCCATATCTCGGAAACTATAAGAGATAATGCAGTTTCGCAACCGGCAATGTAATTAGCATGCCGAATACTACTTGGAATGTGAATTGGGACGAAATCGCCAATAGATAAGACCATTTTACAATTTGGGCCCAAGTTAGAAGCAGAGCCTAAGGTGTAAATTATCGATAGTCCATATCTCGGAAACTATAAGAGATAATGCAATTTGGCAACCGGCAATGTAATTAGCATGCCGAATATTACTTGGAATGTGAATTGGAACGAAATCGCCAATAGATAAGACCATTTTACAATTTGGGCCCAAGTTAGAAGCAGAGCCTAAGGTGTAAATTATCGATAGTCCATATCTCGGAAACTATAAGAGATAATGCAATTTGGCAACCGGCAATGTAATTAGCATGCCGAATACCACATGGAATGTGAATTGGAACGAAATCGCCAATAGATAAGACCATCTTACAATTTGGGCCCAAGTTAGAAGCAGAGCCTAAGGTTAAAAATAATCGATAGTCCATATCTCGGAAACTATAAGAGATAATGCAATTTGGGAACCGGCATTGTAATTAGCATGCCGAATATTACTTGGAATGTGAATTGGAACGAAATCGCCAATAGATAAGACCATTTTACAATTTGGGCCCAAGTTAGAAGCAGAGCCTAAGGTGTAAATTATCGATAGTCCATATCTCGGAAACTATAAGAGATAATGCAACTTGGCCACCGGCAATGTAATTAGCATGTCGAATATTACTTGGAATGTGAATTGGAACGAAATCGCCAATAGATAAGACCATTTTACAATTTGGGCCCAAGTTAGAAGCAGAGCCTAAGGTGTAAATTATCCATAGTCCATATCTCGGAAACTATAAGAGATAATGCAATTTGGCAACTGGCAATGTAATTAGCATGCCGAATATTACTTGGAATGTGAATTGGGACGAAATCGCCAATAGATAAGACCATTTTACAATTTGGGCCCAAGTTAGAAGCAGAGCCTAAGGTGTAAATTATCGATAGTCCATATCTCGGAAACTATAAGAGATAATGCAATTTGGCAACCGGCAATGTAATTAGCATGCCGAATACTACTTGGAATGTGAATTGGAACGAAATCGCCAATAGATAAGACCATTTTACAGTTTGGGCCCAAGTTAGAAGCAGAGCCTAAGGTTAAAAATAATCGATAGTCCATATCTCGGAAACTATAAGAGATAATGCAATTTGGGAACCGGCATTGTAATTAGCATGCCGAATATTACTTGGAATGTGAATTGGAACGAAATAGCCAATAGATAAGACCATTTTACAATTTGGGCCCAAGTTAGAAGCAGAGCCTAAGGTGTAAATTATCGATAGTCCATATCTCGGAAACTATAAGAGATAATGCAACTTGGCCACCGGCAATGTAATTAGCATGTCGAATATTACTTGGAATGTGAATTGGAACGAAATCGCCAATAGATAAGACCATTTTACAATTTGGGCCCAAGTTAGAAGCAGAGCCTAAGGTGTAAATTATCGATAGTCCATATCCCGGAAACTATAAGAGATAATGCAATTTGGCAACCGGCAATGTAATTAGCATGCCGAATATTACTTGGAATGTGAATTGGATCGAAATCGCCAATAGATAAGACCATTTTACAATTTGGGACCAAGTTAGAAGCAGAGCCTAAGGTGTAAATTATCCATAGTCCATATCTCGGAAACTATAAGAGATAATGCAATTTGGCATCCGGCAATGTAATTAGCATGCCGAATATTACTTGGAATGTGAATTGGAACGAAATCGCCAATAGATAAGACCATTTTACAATTTGGGCCCAAGTTAGAAGCAGAGCCTAAGGTGTAAATTATGGATAGTCCATATCTCGGAAACTATAAGAGATAATGCAATTTCGCAACCGGCAATGTAATTAGCATGCCGAATATTACTTGGAGTCTGAATTGGAACGAAATCGCCAATAGATAAGACCATTTTACAATTTGGGCCCAAGTTAGAAGCAGAGCCTAAGGTGTAAATTATCGATAGTCCGTATCTCGGAAACTATAAGAGATAATGCAATTTGGCAACCGGCAATGTAATTAGCATGCCGAATATTACTTGGAATGTGAATTGGAACGAAATCGCCAATAGATAAGACCATATTACAATTTGGGCCCAAGTTAGAAGCAGAGCCTAAGGTGTAAATTATCGATAGTCCATATCTCGGAAACTATAAGAGATAATGCAATTTGGCAACCGGCAATGTAATTAGCATGCCGAATATTACTTGGAATGTGAATTGGAACGAAATCGCCAATAGATAAGACCATTTTACAATTTGGGCCCAAGTTAGAAGCAGAGCCTAAGGTGTAAATTATCGATAGTCCATATCCCGGAAACTATAAGAGATAATGCAATTTGGCAACCGGCAATATAATTAGCATGCCGAATATTACTTGGAATGTGAATTGGAACGAAATCGCCAATAGATAAGACCATTTTACAATTTGGGACCAAGTTAGAAGCAGAGCCTAAGGTGTAAATTATCCATAGTCCATATCTCGGAAACTATAAGAGATAATGCAATTTGGCAACCGGCAATGTAATTAGCATGCCGAATATTACTTGGAATGTGAATTGGAACGAAATCGCCAATAGATAAGACCATTTTACAATTTGGGCCCAAGTTAGAAGCAGAGCCTAAGGTGTAAATTATGGATAGTCCATATCTCGGAAACTATAAGAGATAATGCAATTTCGCAACCGGCAATGTAATTAGCATGCCGAATATTACTTGGAGTGTGAATTGGAACGAAATCGCCAATAGATAAGACCATTTTACAATTTGGGCCCAAGTTAGAAGCAGAGCCTAAGGTGTAAATTATCGATAGTCCGTATCTCGGAAACTATAAGAGATAATGCAATTTAGCAACCGGCAATGTAATTAGCATGCCGAATATTACTTGGAATGTGAATTGGAACGAAATCGCCAATAGATAAGACCATATTACAATTTGGGCCCAAGTTAGAAGCAGAGCCTAAGGTGTAAATTATCGATAGTCCATATCTCGGAAACTATAAGAGATAATGCAATTTGGCAACCGGCAATGTAATTAGCATGCCGAATATTACTTGGAATGTGAATTGGAACGAAATCGCCAATAGATAAGACCATTTTACAATTTGGGCCCAAGTTAGAAGCAGAGCCTAAGGTGTAAATTATCGATAGTCCATATCTCGGAAACTATAAGAGATAATGCAATTTGGCACCCGGCAATGTAATTAGCATGCCGAATACCACTTGGAATGTGAACTGGAACGAAATCGCCAATAGATAAGACCATTTTACAATTTGGGCCCAAGTTAGAAGCAGAGCCTAAGGTGTAAATTATCGATAGTCCATATCTCGGAAACTATAAGAGATAATTCAATTTGGCAACCGGAAATGTAATTAGCATGCCGAATATTACTTGGAATGTGAATTGGAACGAAATCGCCAATAGATAAGACCATTTTACAATTTGGGCCCAAGTTAGAAGCAGAGCCTAAGGTGTAAATTATCGATAGTCCATATCTCGGAAACTAAAAGAGATAATGCAATTTGGCAACCGGCAATGTAATTAGCATGCCGAATATTACTTGGAATGTGAATTGGAACGAAATCGCCAATAGATAAGACCATTTTACAATTTGGGCCCAAGTTAAAAGCAGAGCCTAAGGTGTAAATTATCGATAGTCCATATCTCGGAAACTATAAGAGATAATGCAGTTTCGCAACCGGCAATGTAATTAGCATGCCGAATACTACTTGGAATGTGAATTGGGACGAAATCGGCAATAGATAAGACCATTTTACAATTTGGGCCCAAGTTAGAAGCAGAGCCTAAGGTGTAAATTATCGATAGTCCATATCTCGGAAACTATAAGAGATAATGCAATTTGGCAACCGGCAATGTAATTAGCATGCCGAATATTACTTGGAATGTGAATTGGAACGAAATCGCCAATAGATAAGACCATTTTACAATTTGGGCCCAAGTTAGAAGCAGAGCCTAAGGTGTAAATTATCGATAGTCCATATCTCGGAAACTATAAGAGATAATGCAATTTGGCAACCGGCAATGTAATTAGCATGCCGAATACCACTTGGAATGTGAATTGGAACGAAATCGCCAATAGATAAGACCATCTTACAATTTGGGCCCAAGTTAGAAGCAGAGCCTAAGGTTAAAAATAATCGATAGTCCATATCTCGGAAACTATAAGAGATAATGCAATTTGGGAACCGGCATTGTAATTAGCATGCCGAATATTACTTGGAATGTGAATTGGAACGAAATCGCCAATAGATAAGACCATTTTACAATTTGGGCCCAAGTTAGAAGCAGAGCCTAAGGTGTAAATTATCGATAGTCCATATCTCGGAAACTATAAGAGATAATGCAACTTGGCCACCGGCAATGTAATTAGCATGTCGAATATTACTTGGAATGTGAATTGGAACGAAATCGCCAATAGATAAGACCATTTTACAATTTGGGCCCAAGTTAGAAGCAGAGCCTAAGGTGTAAATTATCCATAGTCCATATCTCGGAAACTATAAGAGATAATGCAATTTGGCAACTGGCAATGTAATTAGCATGCCGAATATTACTTGGAATGTGAATTGGGACGAAATCGCCAATAGATAAGACCATTTTACAATTTGGGCCCAAGTTAGAAGCAGAGCCTAAGGTGTAAATTATCGATAGGCCATATCTCGGAAACTATAAGAGATAATGCAATTTGGCAACCGGCAATGTAATTAGCATGCCGAATACTACTTGGAATGTGAATTGGAACGAAATCGCCAATAGATAAGACCATTTTACAGTTTGGGCCCAAGTTAGAAGCAGAGCCTAAGGTTAAAAATAATCGATAGTCCATATCTCGGAAACTATAAGAGATAATGCAATTTGGGAACCGGCATTGTAATTAGCATGCCGAATATTACTTGGAATGTGAATTGGAACGAAATAGCCAATAGATAAGACCATTTTACAATTTGGGCCCAAGTTAGAAGCAGAGCCTAAGGTGTAAATTATCGATAGTCCATATCTCGGAAACTATAAGAGATAATGCAACTTGGCCACCGGCAATGTAATTAGCATGTCGAATATTACTTGGAATGTGAATTGGAACGAAATCGCCAATAGATAAGACCATTTTACAATTTGGGCCCAAGTTAGAAGCAGAGCCTAAGGTGTAAATTATCGATAGTCCATATCCCGGAAACTATAAGAGATAATGCAATTTGGCAACCGGCAATGTAATTAGCATGCCGAATATTACTTGGAATGTGAATTGGAACGAAATCGCCAATAGATAAGACCATTTTACAATTTGGGACCAAGTTAGAAGCAGAGCCTAAGGTGTAAATTATCCATAGTCCATATCTCGGAAACTATAAGAGATAATGCAATTTGGCAACCGGCAATGTAATTAGCATGCCGAATATTACTTGGAATGTGAATTGGAACGAAATCGCCAATAGATAAGACCATTTTACAATTTGGGCCCAAGTTAGAAGCAGAGCCTAAGGTGTAAATTATGGATAGTCCATATCTCGGAAACTATAAGAGATAATGCAATTTCGCAACCGGCAATGTAATTAGCATGCCGAATATTACTTGGAGTGTGAATTGGAACGAAATCGCCAATAGATAAGACCATTTTACAATTTGGGCCCAAGTTAGAAGCAGAGCCTAAGGTGTAAATTATCGATAGTCCGTATCTCGGAAACTATAAGAGATAATGCAATTTGGCAACCGGCAATGTAATTAGCATGCCGAATATTACTTGGAATGTGAATTGGAACGAAATCGCCAATAGATAAGACCATATTACAATTTGGGCCCAAGTTAGAAGCAGAGCCTAAGGTGTAAATTATCGATAGTCCATATCTCGGAAACTATAAGAGATAATGCAATTTGGCAACCGGCAATGTAATTAGCATGCCGAATATTACTTGGAATGTGAATTGGAACGAAATCGCCAATAGATAAGACCATTTTACAATTTGGGCCCAAGTTAGAAGCAGAGCCTAAGGTGTAAATTATCGATAGTCCATATCTCGGAAACTATAAGAGATAATGCAATTTGGCAACCGGCAATGTAATTAGCATGCCGAATACCACTTGGTATGTGAATTGGAACGAAATCGCCAATAGATAAGACCATCTTACAATTTGGGCCCAAGTTAGAAGCAGAGCCTAAGGTGTAAATTATCGATAGTCCATATCTCGGAAACTATAAGAGATAATTCAATTTGGCAACCGGCAATGTAATTAGCATGCCGAATATTACTTGGAATGTGAATTGGAACGAAATCGCCAATAGATAAGACCATTTTACAATTTGGGCCCAAGTTAGAAGCAGAGCCTAAGGTGTAAATTATCGATAGTCCATATCTCGGAAACTAAAAGAGATAATGCAATTTGGCAACCGGCAATGTAATTAGCATGCCGAATACCACTTGGAATGTGAATTGGAACGAAATCGCCAATAGATAAGACCATTTTACAATTTGGGCCCAAGTTAGAAGCAGAGCCTAAGGTGTAAATTATCGATAGTCCATATCTCGGAAACTATAAGAGATAATGCAATTTGGCAACCGGCAATGTAATTAGCATGCCGAATATTACTTGGAATGTGAATTGGAACGAAATCGCCAATAGATAAGACCATTTTACAATTTGGGCCCAAGTTAGAAGCAGAGCCTAAGGTGTAAATTATCGATAGTCAATATCTCGGAAACTATAAGAGATAATGCAATTTGGCAACCGGCAATGTAATTAGCATGCCGAATACCACTTGGAATGTGAATTGGAACGAAATCGCCAATAGATAAGACCATTTTACAATTTGGGCCCAAGTTAGAAGCAGAGCCTAAGGTGTAAATTATCGATAGTCCGTATCTCGGAAACTATAAGAGATAATGCAATTTGGCAATCGGCAATGTAATTAGCATGCCGAATATTACTTGGAATGTGAATTGGAACGAAATCGCCAATAGATAAGACCATATTACAATTTGGGCCCAAGTTAGAAGCAGAGCCTAAGGTGTAAATTATCGATAGTCCATATCTCGGAAACTATAAGAGATAATGCAATTTGGCAACCGGCAATGTAATTAGCATGCCGAATATTACTTGGAATGTGAATTGGAACGAAATCGCCAATAGATAAGACCATTTTACAATTTGGGCCCAAGTTAGAAGCAGAGCCTAAGGTGTAAATTATCGATAGTCCATATCTCGGAAACTATAAGAGATAATGCAATTTGGCAACCGGCAATGTAATTAGCATGCCGAATACCACTTGGTATGTGAATTGGAACGAAATCGCCAATAGATAAGACCATCTTACAATTTGGGCCCAAGTTAGAAGCAGAGCCTAAGGTGTAAATTATCGATAGTCCATATCTCGGAAAGTATAAGAGATAATTCAATTTGGCAACCGGCAATGTAATTAGCATGCCGAATATTACTTGGAATGTGAATTGGAACGAAATCGCCAATAGATAAGACCATTTTACAATTTGGGCCCAAGTTAGAAGCAGAGCCTAAGGTGTAAATTATCGATAGTCCATATCTCGGAAACTATAAGAGATAATGCAATTTGGCAACCGGCAATGTAATTAGCATGCCGAATATTACTTGGAATGTGAATTGGAACGAAATCGCCAATAGATAAGACCATTTTACAATTTGGGCCCAAGTTAGAAGCAGAGCCTAAGGTGTAAATTATCGATAGTCAATATCTCGGAAACTATAAGAGATAATGCAATTTGGCAACCGGCAATGTAATTAGCATGCCGAATACCACTTGGAATGTGAATTGGAACGAAATCGCCAATAGATAAGACCATTTTACAATTTGGGCCCAAGTTAGAAGCAGAGCCTAAGGTGTAAATTATCGATAGTCCATATCTCGGAAATTATAAGAGATAATGCAATTTGGCAACCGGCAATGTAATTAGCATGCCGAATATTACTTGGAATGTGAATTGGAACGAAATCGCCAATAGATAAGACCATATTACAATTTGGGCCCAAGTTAGAAGCAGAGCCTAAGGTGTAAATTATCGATAGTCCATATCTCGGAAACTATAAGAGATAATGCAATTTGGCAACCGGCAATGTAATTAGCATGCCGAATATTACTTGGAATGTGAATTGGAACGAAATCGCCAATAGATAAGACCATTTTACAATTTGGGCCCAAGTTAGAAGCAGAGCCTAAAGTGTAAATTATCGATAGTCCATATCTCGGAAACTAAAAGAGATAATGCAATTTGGCAACCGGCAATGTAATTAGCATGCCGAATATTACTTGGAATGTGAATTGGAACGAAATCGCCAATAGATTAGACCATTTTACAATTTGGGCCCAAGTTAGAAGCAGAGCCTAAGGTGTAAATTATCGATAGTCCATATCTCGGAAACTATAAGAGATAATGCAATTTGGCAACCGGCAATGTAATTAGCATGCCGAATATTACTTGGAATGTGAATTGGAATGAAATCGCCAATAGATAAGACTATTTTACAATTTGTGCCCAAGATAGAAGCAGAGCCTAAGGTGTAAATTATCCATAGTCCATATCTCGGGAACTATAAGAGATAATGCAATTTGGCAACTGGCAATGTAATTAGCATGCGGAATATTACTTGGAATGTGAATTGGGACGAAATCGCCAATAGATAAGACCATTTTACAATTTGGGCCCAAGTTAGAAGCAGAGCCTAAGGTGTAAATTATCGATAGTCCATATCCCGGAAACTATAAGAGATAATGCAATTTGGCAACCGGCAATGTAATTAGCATGCCGAATATTACTTGGAATGTGAATTGGAACGAAATCGCCAATAGATAAGACCATTTTACAATTTGGGACCAAGTTAGAAGCAGAGCCTAAGGTGTAAATTATCCATAGTCCATATCTCGGAAACTATAAGAGATAATGCAATTTGGCAACCGGCAATGTAATTAGCATGCCGAATATTACTTGGAATGTGAATTGAAACGAAATCGCCAATAGATAAGACCATTTTACAATTTGGGCCCAAGTTAGAAGCAGAGCCTAAGGTGTAAATTATGGATAGTCCATATCTCGGAAACTATAAGAGATAATGCAATTTCGCAACCGGCAATGTAATTAGCATGCCGAATATTACTTGGAGTGTGAATTGGAACGAAATCGCCAATAGATAAGACCATTTTACAATTTGGGCCCAAGTTAGAAGCAGAGCCTAAGGTATAAATTATCGATAGTCCGTATCTCGGAAACTATAAGAGATAATGCAATTTGGCAATCGGCAATGTAATTAGCATGCCGAATATTACTTGGAATGTGAATTGGAACGAAATCGCCAATAGATAAGACCATATTACAATTTGGGCCCAAGTTAGAAGCAGAGCCTAAGGTGTAAATTATCGATAGTCCATATCTCGGAAACTATAAGAGATAATGCAATTTGGCAACCGGCAATGTAATTAGCATGCCGAATATTACTTGGAATGTGAATTGGAACGAAATCGCCAATAGATAAGACCATTTTACAATTTGGGCCCAAGTTAGAAGCAGAGCCTAAGGTGTAAATTATCGATAGTCCATATCTCAGAAACTATAAGAGATAATGCAATTTGGCAACCGGCAATGTAATTAGCATGCCGAATACCACTTGGTATGTGAATTGGAACGAAATCGCCAATAGATAAGACCATCTTACAATTTGGGCCCAAGTTAGAAGCAGAGCCTAAGGTGTAAATTATCGATAGTCCATATCTCGGAAAGTATAAGAGATAATTCAATTTGGCAACCGGCAATGTAATTAGCATGCCGAATATTACTTGGAATGTGAATTGGAACGAAATCGCCAATAGATAAGACCATTTTACAATTTGGGCCCAAGTTAGAAGCAGAGCCTAAGGTGTAAATTATCGATAGTCCATATCTCGGAAACTATAAGAGATAATGCAATTTGGCAACCGGCAATGTAATTAGCATGCCGAATATTACTTGGAATGTGAATTGGAACGAAATCGCCAATAGATAAGACCATTTTACAATTTGGGCCCAAGTTAGAAGCAGAGCCTAAGGTGTAAATTATCGATAGTCAATATCTCGGAAACTATAAGAGATAATGCAATTTGGCAACCGGCAATGTAATTAGCATGCCGAATACCACTTGGAATGTGAATTGGAACGAAATCGCCAATAGATAAGACCATTTTACAATTTGGGCCCAAGTTAGAAGCAGAGCCTAAGGTGTAAATTATCGATAGTCCATATCTCGGAAATTATAAGAGATAATGCAATTTGGCAACCGGCAATGTAATTAGCATGCCGAATATTACTTGGAATGTGAATTGGAACGAAATCGCCAATAGATAAGACCATATTACAATTTGGGCCCAAGTTAGAAGCAGAGCCTAAGGTGTAAATTATCGATAGTCCATATCTCGGAAACTATAAGAGATAATGCAATTTGGCAACCGGCAATGTAATTAGCATGCCGAATATTACTTGGAATGTGAATTGGAACGAAATCGCCAATAGATAAGACCATTTTACAATTTGGGCCCAAGTTAGAAGCAGAGCCTAAAGTGTAAATTATCGATAGTCCATATCTCGGAAACTAAAAGAGATAATGCAATTTGGCAACCGGCAATGTAATTAGCATGCCGAATATTACTTGGAATGTGAATTGGAACGAAATCGCCAATAGATTAGACCATTTTACAATTTGGGCCCAAGTTAGAAGCAGAGCCTAAGGTGTAAATTATCGATAGTCCATATCTCGGAAACTATAAGAGATAATGCAATTTGGCAACCGGCAATGTAATTAGCATGCCGAATATTACTTGGAATGTGAATTGGAATGAAATCGCCAATAGATAAGACTATTTTACAATTTGTGCCCAAGATAGAAGCAGAGCCTAAGGTGTAAATTATCCATAGTCCATATCTCGGGAACTATAAGAGATAATGCAATTTGGCAACTGGCAATGTAATTAGCATGCGGAATATTACTTGGAATGTGAATTGGGACGAAATCGCCAATAGATAAGACCATTTTACAATTTGGGCCCAAGTTAGAAGCAGAGCCTAAGGTGTAAATTATCGATAGTCCATATCTCGGAAACTATAAGAGATAATTCAATTTGGCAACCGGCAATGTAATTAGCATGCCGAATATTACTTGGAATGTGAATTGGAACGAAATCGCCAATAGATAAGACCATTTTACAATTTGGGCCCAAGTTAGAAGCAGAGCCTAAGGTGTAAATTATCGATAGTCCATATCTCGGAAACTATAAGAGATAATGCAATTTGGCAACCGGCAATGTAATTAGCATGCCGAATACCACTTGGAATGTGAATTGGAACGAAATCGCCAATAGATAAGACTATTTTACAATTTGGGCCCAAGTTAGAAGCAGAGCCTAAGGTGTAAATTATCGATAGTCCATATCTCGGAAACTATAAGAGATAATTCAATTTGGCAACCGGCAATGTAATTAGCATGCCGAATATTACTTGGAATGTGAATTGGAACGAAATCGCCAATAGATAAGACCATTTTACAATTTGGGCCCAAGTTAGAAGCAGAGCCTAAGGTGTAAATTATCGATAGTCCATATCTCGGAAACTATAAGAGATAATGCAATTTGGCAACCGGCAATGTAATTAGCATGCCGAATATTACTTGGAATGTGAATTGGAATGAAATCGCCAATAGATAAGACTATTTTACAATTTGTGCCCAAGATAGAAGCAGAGCCTAAGGTGTAAATTATCCATAGTCCATATCTCGGGAACTATAAGAGATAATGCAATTTGGCAACTGGCAATGTAATTAGCATGCGGAATATTACTTGGAATGTGAATTGGGACGAAATCGCCAATAGATAAGACCATTTTACAATTTGGGCCCAAGTTAGAAGCAGAGCCTAAGGTGTAAATTATCGATAGTCCATATCTCGGAAACTATAAGAGATAATTCAATTTGGCAACCGGCAATGTAATTAGCATGCCGAATATTACTTGGAATGTGAATTGGAACGAAATCGCCAATAGATAAGACCATTTTACAATTTGGGCCCAAGTTAGAAGCAGAGCCTAAGGTGTAAATTATCGATAGTCCATATCTCGGAAACTATAAGAGATAATGCAATTTGGCAACCGGCAATGTAATTAGCATGCCGAATACCACTTGGAATGTGAATTGGAACGAAATCGCCAATAGATAAGACCATTTTACAATTTGGGCCCAAGTTAGAAGCAGAGCCTAAGGTGTAAATTATCGATAGTCCATATCTCGGAAACTATAAGAGATAATTCAATTTGGCAACCGGCAATGTAATTAGCATGCCGAATATTACTTGGAATGTGAATTGGAACGAAATCGCCAATAGATAAGACCATTTTACAATTTGGGCCCAAGTTAGAAGCAGAGCCTAAGGTGTAAATTATCGATAGTCCATATCTCGGAAACTATAAGAGATAATGCAATTTGGCAACCGGCAATGTAATTAGCATGCCGAATATTACTTGGAATGTGAATTGGAACGAAATCGCCAATAGATAAGACGATTTTACAATTTGGGCCCAAGTTAGAAGCAGAGCCTAAGGTGTAAATTATCGATAGTCCATATCTCGGAAACTAAAAGAGATAATGCAATTTGGCAACCGGCAATGTAATTAGCATGCCGAATATTACTTGGAATGTGAATTGGAACGAAATCGCCAATAGATAAGACCATTTTACAATTTGGGCCCAAGTTAGAAGCAGAGCCTAAGGTGTAAATTATCGATAGTCCATATCTCGGAAACTATAAGAGATAATGCAGTTTCGCATCCGGCAATGTAATTAGCATGCCGAATATTACTTGGAATGTGAATTGGGACGAAATCGCCAATAGATAAGACCATTTTACAATTTGGGCCCAAGTTAGAAGCAGAGCCTAAGGTGTAAATTATCGATAGTCCATATCTCGGAAACTATAAGAGATAATGCAATTTGGCAACCGGCAATGTAATTAGCATGCCGAATATTACTTGGAATGTGAATTGGAACGAAATCGCCAATAGATAAGACCATTTTACAATTTGGGCCCAAGTTAGAAACAGAGCCTAAGGTGTAAATTATCGATAGTCCATATCTCGGAAACTATAAGAGATAATGCAATTTGGCAACCGGCAATGTAATTAGCATGCCGAATATTACTTGGAATGTGAATTGGAATGAAATCGCCAATAGATAAGACCATTTTACAATTTGGGCCCAAGTTAGAAGCAGAGCCTAAGGTGTAAATTATCGATAGTCCATATCTCGGAAACTATAAGAGATAATGCAATTTGGCAACCGGCAATGTAATTAGCATGCCGAATATTACTTGGAATGTGAATTGGAACGAAATCGCCAATAGATAAGACGATTTTACAATTTGGGCCCAAGTTAGAAGCAGAGCCTAAGGTGTAAATTACCGATAGTCCATATCTCGGAAACTATAAGAGATAATGCAATTTGGCAACCGGCAATGTAATTAGCATGCCGAATATTACTTGGTATGTGAATTGGAACGAAATCGCCAATAGATTAGACCATTTTACAATTTGGGCCCAAGTTAGAAGCAGAGCCTAAGGTGTAAATTATCGATAGTCCATATCTCGGAAACTATAAGAGATAATGCAATTTGGCAACTGGCAATGTAATTAGCATGCCGAATATTACTTGGAATGTGAATTGGGACGAAATCGCCAATAGATAAGACCATTTTACAATTTGGGCCCAAGTTAGAAGCAGAGCCTAAGGTGTAAATTATCGATAGTCCATATCTCGGAAACTATAAGAGATAATGCAATTTGGCAACCGGCAATGTAATTAGCATGCCGAATACTACTTGGAATGTGAATTGGAACGAAATCGTCAATAGATAAGACCATTTTACAGTTTGGGCCCAAGTTAGAAGCAGAGCCTAAGGTTAAAAATAATCGATAGTCCATATCTCGGAAACTATAAGAGATAATGGAATTTGGGAACCGGCAATGTAATTAGCATGCCGAATATTACTTGGAATGTGAATTGGAACGAAATCGCCAATAGATAAGACCATTTTACAATTTGGGCCCAAGTTAGAAGCAGAGCCTAAGGTATAAATTATCGATAGTCCATATCTCGGAAACTATAGGAGATAATTCAATTTGGTAACCGGCAATGTAATTAGCATGCCGAATACTACTTGGAATGTGAATTGGAACGAAATCGCCAATAGATAAGACCATTTTACAGTTTGGGCCCAAGTTAGAAGCAGAGCCTAAGGTTAAAAATAATCGATAGTCCATATCTCGGAAACTATAAGAGATAATGCAACTTGGCCACCGGCAATGTAATTAGCATGCCGAATATTACTTGGAATGTGAATTGGAACGAAATCGCCAATAGGTAAGACCATTTTACAATTTGGGCCCAAGTTAGAAGCAGAGCCTAAGGTGTAAATTATCGATAGTCCATATCTCGGAAACTATAGGAGATAATTCAATTTGGTAACCGGCAATGTAATTAGCATGCCGAATACTACTTGGAATGTGAATTGGAACGAAATCGCCAATAGATAAGACCATTTTACAGTTTGGGCCCAAGTTAGAAGCAGAGCCTAAGGTTAAAAATAATCGATAGTCCATATCTCGGAAACTATAAGAGATAATGCAATTTGGGAACCGGCAATGTAATTAGCATGCCGAATATTACTTGGAATGTGAATTGGAACGAAATCGCCAATAGATAAGACCATTTTACCATTTGGGCCCAAGTTAGAAGCAGAGCCTAAGGTGTAAATTATCGATAGTCCATATCTCGGAAACTATAAGAGATAATGCAATTTGGCAAACGGCAATGTAATTATCATGCCGAATATTACTTGGAATGTGAATTGGAATGAAATCGCCAATAGATAAGACCATTTTACAATTTGGGCCCAAGTTAGAAGCAGAGCCTAAGGTGTAAATTATCCATAGTCCATATCTCGGAAACTATAAGAGATAATGCAATTTGGCAACTGGCAATGTAATTAGCATGCCGAATATTACTTGGAATGTGAATTGGGACGAAATCGCCAATAGATAAGACCATTTTACAGTTTGGGCCCAAGTTAGAAGCAGAGCCTAAGGTGAAAATAATCGATAGTCCATATCTCGGAAACTATAAGAGATAATGCAATTTGGGAACCGGCAATGTAATTAGCATGCCGAATATTACTTGGAATGTGAATTGGAACGAAATCGCCAATAGAGAAGACCATTTTACAATTTGGGCCCAAGTTAGAAGCAGAGCCTAAGGTGTAAATTATCGATAGTCCATATCTCGGAAACTATAAGAGATAATGCAATTTGGCAACCGGCAATGTAATTAGCATGCCGAATATTACTTGGAATGTGAATTGGAACGAAATCGCCAATAGATAAGACCATTTTACAATTTGGGCCCAAGTTAGAAGCAGAGCCTAAGGTGTAAATTATCGATAGTCCATATCTCGGAAACTATAAGAGATAATGCAATTTGGCAACCGGCAATGTAATTAGCATGCCGAATATTACTAGGAATGTGAATTGGAACGAAATCGCCAATAGATAAGACCATTTTACAATTTGGGCCCAAGTTAGAAGCAGAGCCTAAGGTGTAAATTATCCATAGTCCATATCTCGGAAACTATAAGAGATAATGCAATTTGGCAACCGGCAATGTAATTAGCATGCCGAATATTACTTGGATTGTGAATTGGAACGAAATCGCCAATAGATAAGACCATTTTACAATTTGGGCCCAAGTTAGAAGCAGAGCCTAAGGTGTAAATTATTGATAGTCCATATCTCGGAAACTATAAGAGATAATGCAATATCGCAACCGGCAATGTAATTAGCATGCCGAATATTACTTGGAGTGTGAATTGGAACGAAATCGCCAATAGATAAGACCATTTTACAATTTGGGCCCAAGTTAGAAGCAGAGCCTAAGGTGTAAATTATCGATAGTCCGTATCTCGGAAACTATAAGAGATAATGCAATTTGGCAACCGGCAATGTAATTAGCATGCCGAATATTACTTGGAATGTGAATTGGAACGAAATCGCCAATAGATAAGACCATTTTACAATTTGGGCCCAAGTTAGAAGCAGAGCCTAAGGTGTAAATTATCGATAGTCCATATCTCGGAAACTATAAGAGATAATGCAATTTGGCAACCGGCAATGTAATTAGCATGCCGAATATTACTTGGAATGTGAATTGGAACGAAATCGCCAATAGATAAGACCATTTTACAATTTGGGCCCAAGTTAGAAGCAGAGCCTAAGGTGTAAATTATCGATAGTCCATATCTCGGAAACTATAAGAGATAATGCAATTTGGCAACCGGCAATGTAATTAGCATGCCGAATATTACTTGGAATGTGAATTGGAACGAAATCGCCAATAGATAAGACCATTTTACAATTTGGGCCCAAGTTAGAAGCAGAGCCTAAGGTGTAAATTATCGATAGTCCATATCTCGGAAACTATAAGAGATAATGCAATTTGGCAACCGGCAATGTAATTAGCATGCCGAATATTACTTGGAATGTGAATTGGAACGAAATCGCCAATAGATAAGACCATATTACAATTTGGGCCCAAGTTAGAAGCAGAGCCTAAGGTGTAAATTATCGATAGTCCATATCTCGGAAACTATAAGAGATAATGCAATTTGGCAACCGGCAATGTAATTAGCATGCCGAATATTACTTGGAATGTGAATTGGAACGAAATCGCCAATAGATAAGACCATTTTACAATTTGGGCCCAAGTTAGAAGCAGAGCCTAAGGTGTAAATTATCGATAGTCCATATCTCGGAAACTAAAAGAGATAATGCAATTTGGCAACCGGCAATGTAATTAGCATGCCGAATATTACTTGGAATGTGAATTGGAACGAAATCGCCAATAGATTAGACCATTTTACAATTTGGGCCCAAGTTAGAAGCAGAGCCTAAGGTGTAAATTATCGATAGTCCATATCTCGGAAACTATAAGAGATAATGCAATTTGGCAACCGGCAATGTAATTAGCATGCCGAATATTACTAGGAATGTGAATTGGAATGAAATCGCCAATAGATAAGACTATTTTACAAATTGTGCCCAAGATAGAAGCAGAGCCTAAGGTGTAAATTATCCATAGTCCATATCTCGGGAACTATAAGAGATAATGCAATTTGGCAACTGGCAATGTAATTAGCATGCGGAATATTACTTGGAATGTGAATTGGGACGAAATCGCCAATAGATAAGGCCATTTTACAATTTGGGCCCAAGTTAGAAGCAGAGCCTAAGGTGTAAATTATCGATAGTCCATATCTCGGAAACTATAAGAGATAATTCAATTTGGCAACCGGCAATGTAATTAGCATGCCGAATATTACTTGGAATGTGAATTGGAACGAAATCGCCAATAGATAAGACCATTTTACAATTTGGGCCCAAGTTAGAAGCAGAGACTAAGGTGTAAATTATCGATAGTCCATATCTCGGAAACTATAAGAGATAATGCAATTTGGCAACCGGCAATGTAATTAGCATGCCGAATACCACTTGGTATGTGAATTGGAACGAAATCGCCAATAGATAAGACCATTTTACAATTTGGGCCCAAGTTAGAAGCAGAGCCTAAGGTGTAAATTATCGATAGTCCATATCTCGGAAACTATAAGAGATAATTCAATTTGGCAACGGGCAATGTAATTAGCATGCCGAATATTACTTGGAATGTGAATTGGAACGAAATCGATAATAGATAAGACCATTTTACAATTTGGGCCCAAGTTAGAACCAGAACCTAAGGTGTAAATTATCGATAGTCCATATCTCGGAAACTATAAGAGATAATGCAATTTGGCAACCGGCAATGTAATTAGCATGCCGAATATTACTTGGAATGTGAATTGGAACGAAATCGCCAATAGATAAGACGATTTTACAATTTGGGCCCAAGTTAGAAGCAGAGCCTAAGGTGTAAATTATCGATAGTCCATATCTCGGAAACTAAAAGAGATAATGCAATTTGGCAACCGGCAATGTAATTAGCATGCCGAATATTATTTGGAATGTGAATTGGAAAGAAATCGCCAATAGATAAGACCATTTTACAATTTGGGCCCAAGTTAGAAGCAGAGCCTAAGGTGTAAATTATCGATAGTCCATATCTCGGAAGCTATAAGAGATAATGCAGTTTCGCAACCGGCAATGTAATTAGCATGCCGAATATTACTTGGAATGTGAATTGGGACGAAATCGCCAATAGATAAGACCATTTTACAATTTGGGCCCAAGTTAGAAGCAGAGCCTAAGGTGTAAATTATCGATAGTCCATATCTCGGAAACTATAAGAGATAATGCAATTTGGCAACCGGCAATGTAATTAGCATGCCGAATATTACTTGGAATGTGAATTGGAACGAAATCGCCAATAGATAAGACCATTTTACAATTTGGGCCCAAGTTAGAAGCAGAGCCTAAGGTGTAAATTATCGATAGTCCATATCTCGGAAACTATAAGAGATAATGCAATTTGGCAACCGGCAATGTAATTAGCATGCCGAATATTACTTGGAATGTTAATTGGAATGAAATCGCCAATAGATAAGACCATTTTACAATTTGGGCCCAAGTTAGAAGCAGAGCCTAAGGTGTAAATTACCGATAGTCCATATCTCGGAAACTATAAGATATAATGCAATTTGGCAACCGGCAATGTAATTAGCATGCCGAATATTACTTGGTATGTGAATTGGAACGAAATCGCCAATAGATTAGACCATTTTACAATTTGGGCCCAAGTTAGAAGCAGAGCCTAAGGTGTAAATTATCGATAGTCCATATCTCGGAAACTATAAGAGATAATGCAATTTGGCAACCGGCAATGTAATTAGCATGCCGAATATTACTTGGAATGTGAATTGGAATGAAATCGCCAATAGATAAGACTATTTTACAATTTGTGCCCAAGTTAGAAGCAGAGCCTAAGGTGTAAATTATCCATAGTCCATATCTCGGGAACTATAAGAGATAATGCAATTTGGCAACTGGCAATGTAATTAGCATGCCGAATATTACTTGGAATGTGAATTGGGACGAAATCGCCAATAGATAAGACCATTTTACAATTTGGGCCCAAGTTAGAAGCAGAGCCTAAGGTGTAAATTATCCATAGTCCATATCTCGGGAACTATAAGAGATAATGCAATTTGGCAACTGGCAATGTAATTAGCATGCAGAATATTACTTGGAATGTGAATTGGGACGAAATCGCCAATAGATAAGGCCATTTTACAATTTGGGCCCAAGTTAGAAGCAGAGCCTAAGGTGTAAATTATCGATAGTCCATATCTCGGAAACTAAAAGAGATAATGCAATTTGGCAACCGGCAATGTAATTAGCATGCCGAATATTACTTGGAATGTGAATTGGAACGAAATCGCCAATAGATTAGACCATTTTACAATTTGGGCCCAAGTTAGAAGCAGAGCCTAAGGTGTAAATTATCGATAGTCCATATCTCGGAAACTATAAGAGATAATGCAATTTGGCAACCGGCAATGTAATTAGCATGCCGAATATTACTAGGAATGTGAATTGGAATGAAATCGCCAATAGATAAGACTATTTTACAATTTGTGCCCAAGATAGAAGCAGAGCCTAAGGTGTAAATTATCCATAGTCCATATCTCGGGAACTATAAGAGATAATGCAATTTGGCAACTGGCAATGTAATTAGCATGCGGAATATTACTTGGAATGTGAATTGGGACGAAATCGCCAATAGATAAGGCCATTTTACAATTTGGGCCCAAGTTAGAAGCAGAGCCTAAGGTGTAAATTATCGATAGTCCATATCTCGGAAACTATAAGAGATAATTCAATTTGGCAACCGGCAATGTAATTAGCATGCCGAATATTACTTGGAATGTGAATTGGAACGAAATCGCCAATAGATAAGACCATTTTACAATTTGGGCCCAAGTTAGAAGCAGAGCCTAAGGTGTAAATTATCGATAGTCCATATCTCGGAAACTATAAGAGATAATGCAATTTGGCAACCGGCAATGTAATTAGCATGCCGAATACCACTTGGTATGTGAATTGGAACGAAATCGCCAATAGATAAGACCATTTTACAATTTGGGCCCAAGTTAGAAGCAGAGCCTAAGGTGTAAATTATCGATAGTCCATATCTCGGAAACTATAAGAGATAATTCAATTTGGCAACGGGCAATGTAATTAGCATGCCGAATATTACTTGGAATGTGAATTGGAACGAAATCGATAATAGATAAGACCATTTTACAATTTGGGCCCAAGTTAGAACCAGAACCTAAGGTGTAAATTATCGATAGTCCATATCTCGGAAACTATAAGAGATAATGCAATTTGGCAACCGGCAATGTAATTAGCATGCCGAATATTACTTGGAATGTGAATTGGAACGAAATCGCCAATAGATAAGACGATTTTACAATTTGGGCCCAAGTTAGAAGCAGAGCCTAAGGTGTAAATTATCGATAGTCCATATCTCGGAAACTAAAAGAGATAATGCAATTTGGCAACCGGCAATGTAATTAGCATGCCGAATATTATTTGGAATGTGAATTGGAACGAAATCGCCAATAGATAAGACCATTTTACAATTTGGGCCCAAGTTAGAAGCAGAGCCTAAGGTGTAAATTATCGATAGTCCATATCTCGGAAACTATAAGAGATAGTGCAGTTTCGCAACCGGCAATGTAATTAGCATGCCGAATATTACTTGGAATGTGAATTGGGACGAAATCGCCAATAGATAAGACCATTTTACAATTTGGGCCCAAGTTAGAAGCAGAGCCTAAGGTGTAAATTATCGATAGTCCATATCTCGGAAACTATAAGAGATAATGCAATTTGGCAACCGGCAATGTAATTAGCATGCCGAATATTACTTGGAATGTGAATTGGAACGAAATCGCCAATAGATAAGACCATTTTACAATTTGGGCCCAAGTTAGAAGCAGAGCCTAAGGTGTAAATTATCGATAGTCCATATCTCGGAAACTATAAGAGATAATGCAATTTGGCAACCGGCAATGTAATTAGCATGCCGAATATTACTTGGAATGTTAATTGGAATGAAATCGCCAATAGATAAGACCATTTTACAATTTGGGCCCAAGTTAGAAGCAGAGCCTAAGGTGTAAATTATCGATAGTCCATATCTCGGAAACTATAAGAGATAATGCAATTTGGCAACCGGCAATGTAATTAGCATGCCGAATATTACTTGGAATGTGAATTGGAACGAAATCGCCAATAGATAAGACGATTTTACAATTTGGGCCCAAGTTAGAAGCAGAGCCTAAGGTGTAAATTACCGATAGTCCATATCTCGGAAACTATAAGATATAATGCAATTTGGCAACCGGCAATGTAATTAGCATGCCGAATATTACTTGGTATGTGAATTGGAACGAAATCGCCAATAGATTAGACCATTTTACAATTTGGGCCCAAGTTAGAAGCAGAGCCTAAGGTGTAAATTATCGATAGTCCATATCTCGGAAACTATAAGAGATAATGCAATTTGGCAACCGGCAATGTAATTAGCATGCCGAATATTACTTGGAATGTGAATTGGAATGAAATCGCCAATAGATAAGACTATTTTACAATTTGTGCCCAAGTTAGAAGCAGAGCCTAAGGTGTAAATTATCCATAGTCCATATCTCGGGAACTATAAGAGATAATGCAATTTGGCAACTGGCAATGTAATTAGCATGCCGAATATTACTTGGAATGTGAATTGGGACGAAATCGCCAATAGATAAGACCATTTTACAATTTGGGCCCAAGTTAGAAGCAGAGCCTAAGGTGTAAATTATCGATAGTCCATATCTCGGAAACTATAAGAGATAATGCAATTTGGCAACCGGCAATGTAATTAGCATGCCGAATACTATTTGGAATGTGAATTGGAACGAAATCGTCAATAGATAAGACCATTTTACAGTTTGGGCCCAAGTTAGAAGCAGAGCCTAAGGTGTAAATTATCCATAGTCCATATCTCGGAAACTATAAGAGATAATGCAATTTGGCAACCGGCAATGTAATTAGCATGCCGAATATTACTTGGAATGTGAATTGGAACGAAATCGCCAATAGATAAGACCATTTTACAATTTGGGCCCAAGTTAGAAGCAGAGCCTAAGGTGTAAATTATTGATAGTCCATATCTCGGAAACTATAAGAGATAATGCAATATCGCAACCGGCAATGTAATTAGCATGCCGAATATTACTTGGAGTGTGAATTGGAACGAAATCGCCAATAGATAAGACCATTTTACAATTTGGGCCCAAGTTAGAAGCAGAGCCTAAGGTGTAAATTATCGATAGTCCGTATCTCGGAAACTATAAGAGATAATGCAATTTGGCAACCGGCAATGTAATTAGCATGCCGAATATTACTTGGAATGTGAATTGGAACGAAATCGCCAATAGATAAGACCATTTTACAATTTGGGCCCAAGTTAGAAGCAGAGCCTAAGGTGTAAATTATCGATAGTCCATATCTCGGAAACTATAAGAGATAATGCAATTTGGCAACCGGCAATGTAATTAGCATGCCGAATATTACTTGGAATGTGAATTGGAACGAAATCGCCAATAGATAAGACCATTTTACAATTTGGGCCCAAGTTAGAAGCAGAGCCTAAGGTGTAAATTATCGATAGTCCATATCTCGGAAACTATAAGAGATAATGCAATTTGGCAACCGGCAATGTAATTAGCATGCCGAATACCACTTGGAATGTGAATTGGAACGAAATCGCCAATAGATAAGACCATTTTACAATTTGGGCCCAAGTTAGAAGCAGAGCCTAAGGTGTAAATTATCGATAGTCCATATCTCGGAAACTATAAGAGATAATTCAATTTGGCAACCGGAAATGTAATTAGCATGCCGAATATTACTTGGAATGTGAATTGGAACGAAATCGCCAATAGATAAGACCATTTTACAATTTGGGCCCAAGTTAGAAGCAGAGCCTAAGGTGTAAATTATCGATAGTCCATATCTCGGAAACTAAAAGAGATAATGCAATTTGGCAACCGGCAATGTAATTAGCTTGCCGAATATTACTTGGAATGTGAATTGGAACGAAATCGCCAATAGATAAGACCATTTTACAATTTGGGCCCAAGTTAGAAGCAGAGCCTAAGGTGTAAATTATCGATAGTCCATATCTCGGAAACTATAAGAGATAATGCAGTTTCGCAACCGGCAATGTAATTAGCATGCCGAATACTACTTGGAATGTGAATTGGGACGAAATCGCCAATAGATAAGACCATTTTACAATTTGGGCCCAAGTTAGAAGCAGAGCCTAAGGTGTAAATTATCGATAGTCCATATCTCGGAAACTATAAGAGATAATGCAATTTGGCAACCGGCAATGTAATTAGCATGCCGAATATTACTTGGAATGTGAATTGGAACGAAATCGCCAATAGATAAGACCATTTTACAATTTGGGCCCAAGTTAGAAGCAGAGCCTAAGGTGTAAATTATCGATAGTCCATATCTCGGAAACTATAAGAGATAATGCAATTTGGCAACCGGCAATGTAATTAGCATGCCGAATACCACTTGGAATGTGAATTGGAACGAAATCGCCAATAGATAAGACCATCTTACAATTTGGGCCCAAGTTAGAAGCAGAGCCTAAGGTGTAAATTATCGATAGTCCATATCTCGGAAACTATAAGAGATAATTCAATTTGGCAACCGGCAATGTAATTAGCATGCCGAATATTACTTGGAATGTGAATTGGAACGAAATCGCCAATAGATAAGACCATTTTACAATTTGGGCCCAAGTTAGAAGCAGAGCCTAAGGTGTAAATTATCGATAGTCCATATCTCGGAAACTAAAAGAGATAATGCAATTTGGCAACCGGCAATGTAATTAGCATGCCGAATACCACTTGGAATGTGAATTGGAACGAAATCGCCAATAGATAAGACCATTTTACAATTTGGGCCCAAGTTAGAAGCAGAGCCTAAGGTGTAAATTATCGATAGTCCATATCTCGGAAACTATAAGAGATAATGCAATTTGGCAACCGGCAATGTAATTAGCATGCCGAATATTACTTGGAATGTGAATTGGAACGAAATCGCCAATAGATAAGACCATTTTACAATTTGGGCCCAAGTTAGAAGCAGAGCCTAAGGTGTAAATTATCGATAGTCCATATCTCGGAAACTAAAAGAGATAATGCAATTTGGCAACCGGCAATGTAATTAGCTTGCCGAATATTACTTGGAATGTGAATTGGAACGAAATCGCCAATAGATAAGACCATTTTACAATTTGGGCCCAAGCTAGAAGCAGAGCCTAAGGTGTAAATTATCGATAGTCCATATCTCGGAAACTATAAGAGATAATGCAGTTTCGCAACCGGCAATGTAATTAGCATGCCGAATACTACTTGGAATGTGAATTGGGACGAAATCGCCAATAGATAAGACCATTTTACAATTTGGGCCCAAGTTAGAAGCAGAGCCTAAGGTGAAAATTATCGATAGTCCATATCTCGGAAACTATAAGAGATAATGCAATTTGGCAACCGGCAATGTAATTAGCATGCCGAATATTACTTGGAATGTGAATTGGAACGAAATCGATAATAGATAAGACCATTTTACAATTTGGGCCCAAGTTAGAACCAGAACCTAAGGTGTAAATTATCGATAGTCCATATCTCGGAAACTATAAGAGATAATGCAATTTGGCAACCGGCAATGTAATTAGCATGCCGAATATTACTTGGAATGTGAATTGGAACGAAATCGCCAATAGATAAGACGATTTTACAATTTGGGCCCAAGTTAGAAGCAGAGCCTAAGGTGTAAATTATCGATAGTCCATATCTCGGAAACTAAAAGAGATAATGCAATTTGGCAACCGGCAATGTAATTAGCATGCCGAATATTATTTGGAATGTGAATTGGAACGAAATCGCCAATAGATAAGACCATTTTACAATTTGGGCCCAAGTTAGAAGCAGAGCCTAAGGTGTAAATTATCGATAGTCCATATCTCGGAAGCTATAAGAGATAATGCAGTTTCGCAACCGGCAATGTAATTAGCATGCCGAATATTACTTGGAATGTGAATTGGGACGAAATCGCCAATAGATAAGACCATTTTACAATTTGGGCCCAAGTTAGAAGCAGAGCCTAAGGTGTAAATTATCGATAGTCCATATCTCGGAAACTATAAGAGATAATGCAATTTGGCAACCGGCAATGTAATTAGCATGCCGAATATTACTTGGAATGTGAATTGGAACGAAATCGCCAATAGATAAGACCATTTTACAATTTGGGCCCAAGTTAGAAGCAGAGCCTAAGGTGTAAATTATCGATAGTCCATATCTCGGAAACTATAAGAGATAATGCAATTTGGCAACCGGCAATGTAATTAGCATGCCGAATATTACTTGGAATGTTAATTGGAATGAAATCGCCAATAGATAAGACCATTTTACAATTTGGGCCCAAGTTAGAAGCAGAGCCTAAGGTGTAAATTACCGATAGTCCATATCTCGGAAACTATAAGATATAATGCAATTTGGCAACCGGCAATGTAATTAGCATGCCGAATATTACTTGGTATGTGAATTGGAACGAAATCGCCAATAGATTAGACCATTTTACAATTTGGGCCCAAGTTAGAAGCAGAGCCTAAGGTGTAAATTATCGATAGTCCATATCTCGGAAACTATAAGAGATAATGCAATTTGGCAACCGGCAATGTAATTAGCATGCCGAATATTACTTGGAATGTGAATTGGAATGAAATCGCCAATAGATAAGACTATTTTACAATTTGTGCCCAAGTTAGAAGCAGAGCCTAAGGTGTAAATTATCCATAGTCCATATCTCGGGAACTATAAGAGATAATGCAATTTGGCAACTGGCAATGTAATTAGCATGCCGAATATTACTTGGAATGTGAATTGGGACGAAATCGCCAATAGATAAGACCATTTTACAATTTGGGCCCAAGTTAGAAGCAGAGCCTAAGGTGTAAATTATCCATAGTCCATATCTCGGGAACTATAAGAGATAATGCAATTTGGCAACTGGCAATGTAATTAGCATGCGGAATATTACTTGGAATGTGAATTGGGACGAAATCGCCAATAGATAAGGCCATTTTACAATTTGGGCCCAAGTTAGAAGCAGAGCCTAAGGTGTAAATTATCGATAGTCCATATCTCGGAAACTAAAAGAGATAATGCAATTTGGCAACCGGCAATGTAATTAGCATGCCGAATATTACTTGGAATGTGAATTGGAACGAAATCGCCAATAGATTAGACCATTTTACAATTTGGGCCCAAGTTAGAAGCAGAGCCTAAGGTGTAAATTATCGATAGTCCATATCTCGGAAACTATAAGAGATAATGCAATTTGGCAACCGGCAATGTAATTAGCATGCCGAATATTACTAGGAATGTGAATTGGAATGAAATCGCCAATAGATAAGACTATTTTACAATTTGTGCCCAAGATAGAAGCAGAGCCTAAGGTGTAAATTATCCATAGTCCATATCTCGGGAACTATAAGAGATAATGCAATTTGGCAACTGGCAATGTAATTAGCATGCGGAATATTACTTGGAATGTGAATTGGGACGAAATCGCCAATAGATAAGGCCATTTTACAATTTGGGCCCAAGTTAGAAGCAGAGCCTAAGGTGTAAATTATCGATAGTCCATATCTCGGAAACTATAAGAGATAATTCAATTTGGCAACCGGCAATGTAATTAGCATGCCGAATATTACTTGGAATGTGAATTGGAACGAAATCGCCAATAGATAAGACCATTTTACAATTTGGGCCCAAGTTAGAAGCAGAGCCTAAGGTGTAAATTATCGATAGTCCATATCTCGGAAACTATAAGAGATAATGCAATTTGGCAACCGGCAATGTAATTAGCATGCCGAATACCACTTGGTATGTGAATTGGAACGAAATCGCCAATAGATAAGACCATTTTACAATTTGGGCCCAAGTTAGAAGCAGAGCCTAAGGTGTAAATTATCGATAGTCCATATCTCGGAAACTATAAGAGATAATTCAATTTGGCAACGGGCAATGTAATTAGCATGCCGAATATTACTTGGAATGTGAATTGGAACGAAATCGATAATAGATAAGACCATTTTACAATTTGGGCCCAAGTTAGAACCAGAACCTAAGGTGTAAATTATCGATAGTCCATATCTCGGAAACTATAAGAGATAATGCAATTTGGCAACCGGCAATGTAATTAGCATGCCGAATATTACTTGGAATGTGAATTGGAACGAAATCGCCAATAGATAAGACGATTTTACAATTTGGGCCCAAGTTAGAAGCAGAGCCTAAGGTGTAAATTATCGATAGTCCATATCTCGGAAACTAAAAGAGATAATGCAATTTGGCAACCGGCAATGTAATTAGCATGCCGAATATTATTTGGAATGTGAATTGGAACGAAATCGCCAATAGATAAGACCATTTTACAATTTGGGCCCAAGTTAGAAGCAGAGCCTAAGGTGTAAATTATCGATAGTCCATATCTCGGAAACTATAAGAGATAGTGCAGTTTCGCAACCGGCAATGTAATTAGCATGCCGAATATTACTTGGAATGTGAATTGGGACGAAATCGCCAATAGATAAGACCATTTTACAATTTGGGCCCAAGTTAGAAGCAGAGCCTAAGGTGTAAATTATCGATAGTCCATATCTCGGAAACTATAAGAGATAATGCAATTTGGCAACCGGCAATGTAATTAGCATGCCGAATATTACTTGGAATGTGAATTGGAACGAAATCGCCAATAGATAAGACCATTTTACAATTTGGGCCCAAGTTAGAAGCAGAGCCTAAGGTGTAAATTATCGATAGTCCATATCTCGGAAACTATAAGAGATAATGCAATTTGGCAACCGGCAATGTAATTAGCATGCCGAATATTACTTGGAATGTTAATTGGAATGAAATCGCCAATAGATAAGACCATTTTACAATTTGGGCCCAAGTTAGAAGCAGAGCCTAAGGTGTAAATTATCGATAGTCCATATCTCGGAAACTATAAGAGATAATGCAATTTGGCAACCGGCAATGTAATTAGCATGCCGAATATTACTTGGAATGTGAATTGGAACGAAATCGCCAATAGATAAGACGATTTTACAATTTGGGCCCAAGTTAGAAGCAGAGCCTAAGGTGTAAATTACCGATAGTCCATATCTCGGAAACTATAAGATATAATGCAATTTGGCAACCGGCAATGTAATTAGCATGCCGAATATTACTTGGTATGTGAATTGGAACGAAATCGCCAATAGATTAGACCATTTTACAATTTGGGCCCAAGTTAGAAGCAGAGCCTAAGGTGTAAATTATCGATAGTCCATATCTCGGAAACTATAAGAGATAATGCAATTTGGCAACCGGCAATGTAATTAGCATGCCGAATATTACTTGGAATGTGAATTGGAATGAAATCGCCAATAGATAAGACTATTTTACAATTTGTGCCCAAGTTAGAAGCAGAGCCTAAGGTGTAAATTATCCATAGTCCATATCTCGGGAACTATAAGAGATAATGCAATTTGGCAACTGGCAATGTAATTAGCATGCCGAATATTACTTGGAATGTGAATTGGGACGAAATCGCCAATAGATAAGACCATTTTACAATTTGGGCCCAAGTTAGAAGAAGAGCCTAAGGTGTAAATTATCGATAGTCCATATCTCGGAAACTATAAGAGATAATGCAATTTGGCAACCGGCAATGTAATTAGCATGCCGAATACTATTTGGAATGTGAATTGGAACGAAATCGTCAATAGATAAGACCATTTTACAGTTTGGGCCCAAGTTAGAAGCAGAGCCTAAGGTGTAAATTATCCATAGTCCATATCTCGGAAACTATAAGAGATAATGCAATTTGGCAACCGGCAATGTAATTAGCATGCCGAATATTACTTGGAATGTGAATTGGAACGAAATCGCCAATAGATAAGACCATTTTACAATTTGGGCCCAAGTTAGAAGCAGAGCCTAAGGTGTAAATTATTGATAGTCCATATCTCGGAAACTATAAGAGATAATGCAATATCGCAACCGGCAATGTAATTAGCATGCCGAATATTACTTGGAGTGTGAATTGGAACGAAATCGCCAATAGATAAGACCATTTTACAATTTGGGCCCAAGTTAGAAGCAGAGCCTAAGGTGTAAATTATCGATAGTCCGTATCTCGGAAACTATAAGAGATAATGCAATTTGGCAACCGGCAATGTAATTAGCATGCCGAATATTACTTGGAATGTGAATTGGAACGAAATCGCCAATAGATAAGACCATTTTACAATTTGGGCCCAAGTTAGAAGCAGAGCCTAAGGTGTAAATTATCGATAGTCCATATCTCGGAAACTATAAGAGATAATGCAATTTGGCAACCGGCAATGTAATTAGCATGCCGAATATTACTTGGAATGTGAATTGGAACGAAATCGCCAATAGATAAGACCATTTTACAATTTGGGCCCAAGTTAGAAGCAGAGCCTAAGGTGTAAATTATCGATAGTCCATATCTCGGAAACTATAAGAGATAATGCAATTTGGCAACCGGCAATGTAATTAGCATGCCGAATACCACTTGGAATGTGAATTGGAACGAAATCGCCAATAGATAAGACCATTTTACAATTTGGGCCCAAGTTAGAAGCAGAGCCTAAGGTGTAAATTATCGATAGTCCATATCTCGGAAACTATAAGAGATAATTCAATTTGGCAACCGGAAATGTAATTAGCATGCCGAATATTACTTGGAATGTGAATTGGAACGAAATCGCCAATAGATAAGACCATTTTACAATTTGGGCCCAAGTTAGAAGCAGAGCCTAAGGTGTAAATTATCGATAGTCCATATCTCGGAAACTAAAAGAGATAATGCAATTTGGCAACCGGCAATGTAATTAGCTTGCCGAATATTACTTGGAATGTGAATTGGAACGAAATCGCCAATAGATAAGACCATTTTACAATTTGGGCCCAAGTTAGAAGCAGAGCCTAAGGTGTAAATTATCGATAGTCCATATCTCGGAAACTATAAGAGATAATGCAGTTTCGCAACCGGCAATGTAATTAGCATGCCGAATACTACTTGGAATGTGAATTGGGACGAAATCGCCAATAGATAAGACCATTTTACAATTTGGGCCCAAGTTAGAAGCAGAGCCTAAGGTGTAAATTATCGATAGTCCATATCTCGGAAACTATAAGAGATAATGCAATTTGGCAACCGGCAATGTAATTAGCATGCCGAATATTACTTGGAATGTGAATTGGAACGAAATCGCCAATAGATAAGACCATTTTACAATTTGGGCCCAAGTTAGAAGCAGAGCCTAAGGTGTAAATTATCGATAGTCCATATCTCGGAAACTATAAGAGATAATGCAATTTGGCAACCGGCAATGTAATTAGCATGCCGAATACCACTTGGAATGTGAATTGGAACGAAATCGATAATAGATAAGACCATTTTACAATTTGGGCCCAAGTTAGAAGCAGAGCCTAAGGTGTAAATTATCGATAGTCCATATCTCGGAAACTATAAGAGATAATTCAATTTGGCAACCGGCAATGTAATTAGCATGCCGAATATTACTTGGAATGTGAATTGGAACGAAATCGCCAATAGATAAGACCATTTTACAATTTGGGCCCAAGTTAGAAGCAGAGCCTAAGGTGTAAATTATCGATAGTCCATATCTCGGAAACTAAAAGAGATAATGCAATTTGGCAACCGGCAATGTAATTAGCATGCCGAATACCACTTGGAATGTGAATTGGAACGAAATCGCCAATAGATAAGACCATTTTACAATTTGGGCCCAAGTTAGAAGCAGAGCCTAAGGTGTAAATTATCGATAGTCCATATCTCGGAAACTATAAGAGATAATGCAATTTGGCAACCGGCAATGTAATTAGCATGCCGAATATTACTTGGAATGTGAATTGGAACGAAATCGCCAATAGATAAGACCATTTTACAATTTGGGCCCAAGTTAGAAGCAGAGCCTAAGGTGTAAATTATCGATAGTCCATATCTCGGAAACTAAAAGAGATAATGCAATTTGGCAACCGGCAATGTAATTAGCTTGCCGAATATTACTTGGAATGTGAATTGGAACGAAATCGCCAATAGATAAGACCATTTTACAATTTGGGCCCAAGCTAGAAGCAGAGCCTAAGGTGTAAATTATCGATAGTCCATATCTCGGAAACTATAAGAGATAATGCAGTTTCGCAACCGGCAATGTAATTAGCATGCCGAATACTACTTGGAATGTGAATTGGGACGAAATCGCCAATAGATAAGACCATTTTACAATTTGGGCCCAAGTTAGAAGCAGAGCCTAAGGTGAAAATTATCGATAGTCCATATCTCGGAAACTATAAGAGATAATGCAATTTGGCAACCGGCAATGTAATTAGCATGCCGAATATTACTTGGAATGTGAATTGGAACGAAATCGCCAATAGATAAGACCATTTTACAATTTGGGCCCAAGTTAGAAGCAGAGCCTAAGGTGTAAATTATCGATAGTCCATATCTCGGAAACTATAAGAAATAATGCAATTTGGCAACCGGCAATGTAATTAGCATGCCGAATACCACTTGGAATGTGAATTGGAACGAAATCGCCAATAGATAAGACCATCTTACAATTTGGGCCCAAGTTAGAAGCAGAGCCTAAGGTGTAAATTATCGATAGTCCATATCTCGGAAACTATAAGAGATAATTCAATTTGGCAACCGGCAATGTAATTAGCATGCCGAATATTACTTGGAATGTGAATTGGAACGAAATCGCCAATAGATAAGACCATTTTACAATTTGGGCCCAAGTTAGAAGCAGAGCCTAAGGTGTAAATTATCGATAGTCCATATCTCGGAAACTAAAAGAGATAATGCAATTTGGCAACCGGCAATGTAATTAGCATGCGGAATACCACTTGGAATGTGAATTGGAACGAAATCGCCAATAGATAAGACCATTTTACAATTTGGGCCCAAGTTAGAAGCAGAGCCTAAGGTGTAAATTATCGATAGTCCATATCTCGGAAACTATAAGAGATAATGCAATTTGCCAACCGGCAATGTAATTAGCATGCCGAATATTACTTGGAATGTGAATTGGAACGAAATCGCCAATAGATAAGACCATTTTACAATTTGGGCCCAAGTTAGAAGCAGAGCCTAAGGTGTAAATTATCGATAGTCAATATCTCGGAAACTATAAGAGATAATGCAATTTGGCAACCGGCAATGTAATTAGCATGCCGAATACCACTTGGAATGTGAATTGGAACGAAATCGCCAATAGATAAGACCATTTTACAATTTGGGCCCAAGTTAGAAGCAGAGCCTAAGGTGTAAATTATCGATAGTCCATATCTCGGAAACTATAAGAGATAATTCAATTTGGCAACCGGCAATGTAATTAGCATGCCGAATATTACTTGGAATGTGAATTGGAACGAAATCGCCAATAGATAAAACCATTTTACAATTTGGGCCCAAGTTAGAAGCAGAGCCTAAGGTGTAAATTATCGATAGTCCATATCTCGGAAACTATAAGAGATAATGCAATTTGGCAACCGGCAATGTAATTAGCATGCCGAATATTACTTGGAATGTGAATTGGAACGAAATCGCCAATAGATAAGACGATTTTACAATTTGGGCCCAAGTTAGAAGCAGAGCCTAAGGTGTAAATTACCGATAGTCCATATCTCGGAAACTATAAGAGATAATGCAATTTGGCAACCGGCAATGTAATTAGCACGCCGAATATTACTTGGAATGTGAATTGGAACGATATCGCCAATAGATAAGACCATTTTACAATTTGGGCCCAAGTTAGAAGCAGAGCCTAAGGTGTAAATTATCGATAGTCCATATCTCGGAAACTATAAGAGATAATGCAATTTGGCAACCGGCAATGTAATTAGCATGCCGAATATTACTTGGAATGTGAATTGGAATGAAATCGCCAATAGATAAGACCATTTTACAATTTGGGCCCAAGTTAGAAGCAGAGCCTAAGGTGTAAATTATCGATAGTCCATATCTCGGAAACTATCAGAGATAATGCAATTTGGCAACCGGCAATGTAATTAGCATGCCGAATATTACTTGGAATGTGAATTGGAACGAAATCGCCAATAGCTAAGACGATTTTACAATTTGGGCCCAAGTTAGAAGCAGAGCCTAAGGAGTAAATTACCGATAGTCCATATCTCGGAAACTATAAGTGATAATGCAATTTGGCAACCGGCAATGTAATTAGCATGCCGAATATTACTTGGAATGTGAATTGGGACGAAATCGCCAATAGATAAGACCATTTTACAATTTGGGCCCAAGTTAGAAGCAGAGCCTAAGGTGTAAATTATCGATAGTCCATATCTCGGAAACTATAAGAGATAATGCAATTTGGCAACCGGCAATGTAATTAGCATGCCGAATATTACTTGGAATGTGAATTGGAATGAAATCGCCAATAGATAAGAAAATTTTACAATTTGGGCCCAAGTTAGAAGCAGAGCCTAAGGTGTAAATTATCCATAGTCCATATCTCGGAAACTATAAGAGATAATGCAATTTGGCAACTGGCAATGTAATTAGCATGCCGAATATTACTTGGAATGTGAATTGGGACGAAATCGCCAATAGATAAGACCATTTTACAATTTGTGCCCAAGTTAGAAGCAGAGCCTAAGGTGTAAATTATCGATAGTCCATATCTCAGAAACTATAAGAGATAATGCAATTTGGCAACCGGCAATGTAATTAGCATGCCGAATACTACTTGGAATGTGAATTGGAACGAAATCGCCAATAGATAAGACCATTTTACAGTTTGGGCCCAAGTTAGAAGCAGAGCCTAAGGTTAAAAATAATCGATAGTCCATATCTCGGAAACTATAAGAGATAATGCAATTTGGGAACCGGCATTGTAATTAGCATGTCGAATATTACTTGGAATGTGAATTGGAACGAAATCGCCAATAGATAAGACCATTTTACAATTTGGGCCCAAGTTAGAAGCAGAGCCTAAGGTGTAAATTATCGATAGTCCATATCTCGGAAACTATAAGAGATAATGCAACTTGGCCACCGGCAATGTAATTAGCATGTCGAATATTACTTGGAATGTGAATTGGAACGAAATCGCCAATAGATAAGACCATTTTACAATTTGGGCCCAAGTTAGAAGCAGAGCCTAAGGTGTAAATTATCGATAGTCCATATCCCGGAAACTGTAAGAGATAATGCAATTTGGCAACCGGCAATGTAATTAGCATGCCGAATATTACTTGGAATGTGAATTGGAACGAAATCGCCAATAGATAAGACCATTTTACAATTTGGGACCAAGTTAGAGCAGAGCCTAAGGTGTAAATTATCCATAGTCCATATCTCGGAAACTATAAGAGATAATGCAATTTGGCAACCGACAATGTAATTAGCATGCCGAATATTACTTGGAATGTGAATTGGAACGAAATCGCCAATAGATAAGACCATTTTACAATTTGGGCCCAAGTTAGAAGCAGAGCCTAAGGTGTAAATTATGGATAGTCCATATCTCGGAAACTATAAGAGATAATGCAATTTCGCAACCGGCAATGTAATTAGCATGCCGAATATTACTTGGAGTGTGAATTGGAACGAAATCGCCAATAGATAAGACCATTTTACAATTTGGGCCCAAGTTAGAAGCAGAGCCTAAGGTGTAAATTATCGATAGTCCGTATCTCGGAAACTATAAGAGATAATGCAATTTGGCAACCGGCAATGTAATTAGCATGCCGAATATTACTTGGAATGTGAATTGGAACGAAATCGCCAATAGATAAGACCATATTACAATTTGGGCCCAAGTTAGAAGTAGAGCCTAAGGTGTAAATTATCGATAGTCCATATCTCGGAAACTATAAGAGATAATGCAATTTGGCAACCGGCAATGTAATTAGCATGCCGAATATTACTTGGAATGTGAATTGGAACGAAATCGCCAATAGATAAGACCATTTTACAATTTGGGCCCAAGTTAGAAGCAGAGCCTAAGGTGTAAATTATCGATAGTCCATATCTCGGAAACTATAAGAGATAATGCAGTTTCGCAACCGGCAAAGTAATTAGCATGCCGAATATTACTTGGAATGTGAATTGGGACGAAATCGCCAATAGATAAGACCATTTTACAATTTGGGCCCAAGTTAGAAGCAGAGCCTAAGGTGTAAATTATCGATAGTCCATATCTCGGAAACTATAAGAGATAATGCAATTTGGCAACCGGCAATGTAATTAGCATGCCGAATATTACTTGGAATGTGAATTGGAACGAAATCGCCAATAGATAAGACCATTTTACAATTTGGGCCCAAGTTAGAAGCAGAGCCTAAGGTGTAAATTATCGATAGTCCATATCTCGGAAACTATAAGAGATAATGCAATTTGGCAACCGGCAATGTAATTAGCATGCCGAATACCACTTGGAATGTGAATTGGAACGAAATCGCCAATAGATAAGACCATTTTACAATTTGGGCCCAAGTTAGAAGCAGAGCCTAAGGTGTAAATTATCGATAGTCCATATCTCGGAAACTATAAGAGATAATTCAATTTGGCAATCGGCAATGTAATTAGCATGCCGAATATTACTTGGAATGTGAATTGGAACGAAATCGCCAATAGATAAGACCATTTTACAATTTGGGCCCAAGTTAGAAGCAGAGCCTAAGGTGTAAATTATCGATAGTCCATATCTCGGAAACTATAAGAGATAATGCAATTTGGCAACCGGCAATGTAATCAGCATGCCGAATATTACTTGGAATGTGAATTGGAACGAAATCGCCAATAGATAAGACGATTTTACAATTTGGGCCCAAGTTAGAAGCAGAGCCTAAGGTGTAAATTACCGATAGTCCATATCTCGGAAACTATAAGAGATAATACAATTTGGCAACCGGCAATGTAATTAGCATGCCGAATATTACTTGGAATGTGAATTGGAATGAAATCGCCAATAGATAAGACCATTTTACAATTTGGGTCCAAGTTAGAAGCAGAGCCTAAGGTGTAAATTATCGATAGTCCATATCTCGGAAACTATAAGAGATAATGCAATTTGGCAAACGGCAATGTAATTATCATGCCGAATATTACTTGGAATGTGAATTGGAATGAAATCGCCAATAGATAAGACCATTTTACAATTTGGGCCCAAGTTAGAAGCAGAGCCTAAGGTGTAAATTATCCATAGTCCATATCTCGAAAACTATAAGAGATAATGCAATTTGGCAACTGGCAATGTAATTAGCATGCGGAATATTACTTGGAATGTGAATTGGGACGAAATCGCCAATAGATAAGACCATTTTACAGTTTGGGCCCAAGTTAGAAGCAGAGCCTAAGGTTAAAAATAATCGATAGTCCATATCTCGGAAACTATAAGAGATAATGCAATTTGGGAACCGGCAATGTAATTAGCATGCCGAATATTACTTGGAATGTGAATTGGAACGAAATCGCCAATAGAGAAGACCATTTTACAATTTGGGCCCAAGTTAGAAGCAGAGCCTAAGGTGTAAATTATCGATAGTCCATATCTCGGAAACTATAAGAGATAATGCAATTTGGCAACCGGCAATGTAATTAGCATGCCGAATATTACTTGGAATGTGAATTGGAACGAAATCGCCAATAGATAAGACCATTTTACAATTTGGGCCCAAGTTAGAAGCAGAGCCTAAGGTGTAAATTATCGATAGTCCATATCTCGGAAACTATAAGAGATAATGCAATTTGGCAACCGGCAATGTAATTAGCATGCCGAATATTACTAGGAATGTGAATTGGAACGAAATCGCCAATAGATAAGACCATTTTACAATTTGGGCCCAAGTTAGAAGCAGAGCCTAAGGTGTAAATTATCCATAGTCCATATCTCGGAAACTATAAGAGATAATGCAATTTGGCAACCGGCAATGTAATTAGCATGCCGAATATTACTTGGAATGTGAATTGGAACGATATCGCCAATAGATAAGACCATTTTACAATTTGGGCCCAAGTTAGAAGCAGAGCCTAAGGTGTAAATTATTGATAGTCCATATCTCGGAAACTATAAGAGATAATGCAATATCGCAACCGGCAATGTAATTAGCATGCCGAATATTACTTGGAGTGTGAATTGGAACGAAATCGCCAATAGATAAGACCATTTTACAATTTGGGCCCAAGTTAGAAGCAGAGCCTAAGGTGTAAATTATCGATAGTCCGTATCTCGGAAACTATAAGAGATAATGCAATTTGGCAACCGGCAATGTAATTAGCATGCCGAATATTACTTGGAATGTGAATTGGAACGAAATCGCCAATAGATAAGACCATTTTACAATTTGGGCCCAAGTTAGAAGCAGAGCCTAAGGTGTAAATTATCGATAGTCCATATCTCGGAAACTATAAGAGATAATGCAATTTGGCAACCGGCAATGTAATTAGCATGCCGAATATTACTTGGAATGTGAATTGGAACGAAATCGCCAATAGATAAGACCATTTTACAATTTGGGCCCAAGTTAGAAGCAGAGCCTAAGGTGTAAATTATCGATAGTCCATATCTCGGAAACTATAAGAGATAATGCAATTTGGCAAATGGCAATGTAATTAGCATGCCGAATATTACTTGGAATGTGAATTGGAACGAAATCGCCAATAGATAAGACCATTTTACAATTTGGGCCCAAGTTAGAAGCAGAGCCTAAGGTGTAAATTATCGATAGTCCATATCTCGGAAACTATAAGAGATAATGCAATTTGGCAACCGGCAATGTAATTAGCATGCCGAATATTACTTGGAATGTGAATTGGAACGAAATCGCCAATAGATAAGACCATATTACAATTTGGGCCCAAGTTAGAAGCAGAGCCTAAGGTGTAAATTATCGATAGTCCATATCTCGGAAACTATAAGAGATAATGCAATTTGGCAACCGGCAATGTAATTAGCATGCCGAATATTACTTGGAATGTGAATTGGAACGAAATCGCCAATAGATAAGACCATTTTACAATTTGGGCCCAAGTTAGAAGCAGAGCCTAAGGTGTAAATTATCGATAGTCCATATCTCGGAAACTAAAAGAGATAATGCAATTTGGCAACCGGCAATGTAATTAGCATGCCGAATATTACTTGGAATGTGAATTGGAACGAAATCGCCAATAGATTAGACCATTTTACAATTTGGGCCCAAGTTAGAAGCAGAGCCTAAGGTGTAAATTATCGATAGTCCATATCTCGGAAACTATAAGAGATAATGCAATTTGGCAACCGGCAATGTAATTAGCATGCCGAATATTACTAGGAATGTGAATTGGAATGAAATCGCCAATAGATAAGACTATTTTACAATTTGTGCCCAAGATAGAAGCAGAGCCTAAGGTGTAAATTATCCATAGTCCATATCTCGGGAACTATAAGAGATAATGCAATTTGGCAACTGGCAATGTAATTAGCATGCGGAATATTACTTGGAATGTGAATTGGGACGAAATCGCCAATAGATAAGGCCATTTTACAATTTGGGCCCAAGTTAGAAGCAGAGCCTAAGGTGTAAATTATCGATAGTCCATATCTCGGAAACTATAAGAGATAATTCAATTTGGCAACCGGCAATGTAATTAGCATGCCGAATATTACTTGGAATGTGAATTGGAACGAAATCGCCAATAGATAAGACCATTTTACAATTTGGGCCCAAGTTAGAAGCAGAGCCTAAGGTGTAAATTATCGATAGTCCATATCTCGGAAACTATAAGAGATAATGCAATTTGGCAACCGGCAATGTAATTAGCATGCCGAATACCACTTGGTATGTGAATTGGAACGAAATCGCCAATAGATAAGACCATTTTACAATTTGGGCCCAAGTTAGAAGCAGAGCCTAAGGTGTAAATTATCGATAGTCCATATCTCGGAAACTATAAGAGATAATTCAATTTGGCAACGGGCAATGTAATTAGCATGCCGAATATTACTTGGAATGTGAATTGGAACGAAATCGATAATAGATAAGACCATTTTACAATTTGGGCCCAAGTTAGAACCAGAACCTAAGGTGTAAATTATCGATAGTCCATATCTCGGAAACTATAAGAGATAATGCAATTTGGCAACCGGCAATGTAATTAGCATGCCGAATATTACTTGGAATGTGAATTGGAACGAAATCGCCAATAGATAAGACGATTTTACAATTTGGGCCCAAGTTAGAAGCAGAGCCTAAGGTGTAAATTATCGATAGTCCATATCTCGGAAACTAAAAGAGATAATGCAATTTGGCAACCGGCAATGTAATTAGCATGCCGAATATTATTTGGAATGTGAATTGGAACGAAATCGCCAATAGATAAGACCATTTTACAATTTGGGCCCAAGTTAGAAGCAGAGCCTAAGGTGTAAATTATCGATAGTCCATATCTCGGAAACTATAAGAGATAATGCAGTTTCGCAACCGGCAATGTAATTAGCATGCCGAATATTACTTGGAATGTGAATTGGGACGAAATCGCCAATAGATAAGACCATTTTACAATTTGGGCCCAAGTTAGAAGCAGAGCCTAAGGTGTAAATTATCGATAGTCCATATCTCGGAAACTATAAGAGATAATGCAATTTGGCAACCGGCAATGTAATTAGCATGCCGAATATTACTTGGAATGTGAATTGGAACGAAATCGCCAATAGATAAGACCATTTTACAATTTGGGCCCAAGTTAGAAGCAGAGCCTAAGGTGTAAATTATCGATAGTCCATATCTCGGAAACTATAAGAGATAATGCAATTTGGCAACCGGCAATGTAATTAGCATGCCGAATATTACTTGGAATGTTAATTGGAATGAAATCGCCAATAGATAAGACCATTTTACAATTTGGGCCCAAGTTAGAAGCAGAGCCTAAGGTGTAAATTATCGATAGTCCATATCTCGGAAACTATAAGAGATAATGCAATTTGGCAACCGGCAATGTAATTAGCATGCCGAATATTACTTGGAATGTGAATTGGAACGAAATCGCCAATAGATAAGACGATTTTACAATTTGGGCCCAAGTTAGAAGCAGAGCCTAAGGTGTAAATTACCGATAGTCCATATCTCGGAAACTATAAGATATAATGCAATTTGGCAACCGGCAATGTAATTAGCATGCCGAATATTACTTGGTATGTGAATTGGAACGAAATCGCCAATAGATTAGACCATTTTACAATTTGGGCCCAAGTTAGAAGCAGAGCCTAAGGTGTAAATTATCGATAGTCCATATCTCGGAAACTATAAGAGATAATGCAATTTGGCAACCGGCAATGTAATTAGCATGCCGAATATTACTTGGAATGTGAATTGGAATGAAATCGCCAATAGATAAGACTATTTTACAATTTGTGCCCAAGTTAGAAGCAGAGCCTAAGGTGTAAATTATCCATAGTCCATATCTCGGGAACTATAAGAGATAATGCAATTTGGCAACTGGCAATGTAATTAGCATGCCGAATATTACTTGGAATGTGAATTGGGACGAAATCGCCAATAGATAAGACCATTTTACAATTTGGGCCCAAGTTAGAAGCAGAGCCTAAGGTGTAAATTATCGATAGTCCATATCTCGGAAACTATAAGAGATAATGCAATTTGGCAACCGGCAATGTAATTAGCATGCCGAATACTATTTGGAATGTGAATTGGAACGAAATCGTCAATAGATAAGACCATTTTACAGTTTGGGCCCAAGTTAGAAGCAGAGCCTAAGGTTAAAAATAATCGATAGTCCATATCTCGGAAACTATAAGAGATAATGCAATTTGGGAACCGGCAATGTAATTAGCATGCCGAATATTACTTGGATTGTGAATTGGAACGAAATCGCCAATAGATAAGACCATTTTACAATTTGGGCCCAAGTTAGAAGCAGAGCCTAAGGTGTAAATTATCGATAGTCCATATCTCGGAAACTATAAGAGATAATGCAATTTGGCAACCGGCAATGTAATTAGCATGCCGAATATTACTTGGAATGTGAATTGGAACGAAATCGCCAATAGATAAGACCATTTTACAATTTGGGCCCAAGTTAGAAGCAGAGCCTAAGGTGTAAATTATCGATAGTCCATATCTCGGAAACTATAAGAGATAATGCAATTTGGCAAATGGCAATGTAATTAGCATGCCGAATATTACTTGGAATGTGAATTGGAACGAAATCGCCAATAGATAAGACCATTTTACAATTTGGGCCCAAGTTAGAAGCAGAGCCTAAGGTGTAAATTATCGATAGTCCATATCTCGGAAACTATAAGAGATAATGCAATTTGGCAACCGGCAATGTAATTAGCATGCCGAATATTACTTGGAATGTGAATTGGAACGAAATCGCCAATAGATAAGACCATATTACAATTTGGGCCCAAGTTAGAAGCAGAGCCTAAGGTGTAAATTATCGATAGTCCATATCTCGGAAACTATAAGAGATAATGCAATTTGGCAACCGGCAATGTAATTAGCATGCCGAATATTACTTGGAATGTGAATTGGAACGAAATCGCCAATAGATAAGACCATTTTACAATTTGGGCCCAAGTTAGAAGCAGAGCCTAAGGTGTAAATTATCGATAGTCCATATCTCGGAAACTAAAAGAGATAATGCAATTTGGCAACCGGCAATGTAATTAGCATGCCGAATATTACTTGGAATGTGAATTGGAACGAAATCGCCAATAGATTAGACCATTTTACAATTTGGGCCCAAGTTAGAAGCAGAGCCTAAGGTGTAAATTATCGATAGTCCATATCTCGGAAACTATAAGAGATAATGCAATTTGGCAACCGGCAATGTAATTAGCATGCCGAATATTACTAGGAATGTGAATTGGAATGAAATCGCCAATAGATAAGACTATTTTACAATTTGTGCCCAAGATAGAAGCAGAGCCTAAGGTGTAAATTATCCATAGTCCATATCTCGGGAACTATAAGAGATAATGCAATTTGGCAACTGGCAATGTAATTAGCATGCGGAATATTACTTGGAATGTGAATTGGGACGAAATCGCCAATAGATAAGGCCATTTTACAATTTGGGCCCAAGTTAGAAGCAGAGCCTAAGGTGTAAATTATCGATAGTCCATATCTCGGAAACTATAAGAGATAATTCAATTTGGCAACCGGCAATGTAATTAGCATGCCGAATATTACTTGGAATGTGAATTGGAACGAAATCGCCAATAGATAAGACCATTTTACAATTTGGGCCCAAGTTAGAAGCAGAGCCTAAGGTGTAAATTATCGATAGTCCATATCTCGGAAACTATAAGAGATAATGCAATTTGGCAACCGGCAATGTAATTAGCATGCCGAATACCACTTGGTATGTGAATTGGAACGAAATCGCCAATAGATAAGACCATTTTACAATTTGGGCCCAAGTTAGAAGCAGAGCCTAAGGTGTAAATTATCGATAGTCCATATCTCGGAAACTATAAGAGATAATTCAATTTGGCAACGGGCAATGTAATTAGCATGCCGAATATTACTTGGAATGTGAATTGGAACGAAATCGATAATAGATAAGACCATTTTACAATTTGGGCCCAAGTTAGAACCAGAACCTAAGGTGTAAATTATCGATAGTCCATATCTCGGAAACTATAAGAGATAATGCAATTTGGCAACCGGCAATGTAATTAGCATGCCGAATATTACTTGGAATGTGAATTGGAACGAAATCGCCAATAGATAAGACGATTTTACAATTTGGGCCCAAGTTAGAAGCAGAGCCTAAGGTGTAAATTATCGATAGTCCATATCTCGGAAACTAAAAGAGATAATGCAATTTGGCAACCGGCAATGTAATTAGCATGCCGAATATTATTTGGAATGTGAATTGGAACGAAATCGCCAATAGATAAGACCATTTTACAATTTGGGCCCAAGTTAGAAGCAGAGCCTAAGGTGTAAATTATCGATAGTCCATATCTCGGAAACTATAAGAGATAATGCAGTTTCGCAACCGGCAATGTAATTAGCATGCCGAATATTACTTGGAATGTGAATTGGGACGAAATCGCCAATAGATAAGACCATTTTACAATTTGGGCCCAAGTTAGAAGCAGAGCCTAAGGTGTAAATTATCGATAGTCCATATCTCGGAAACTATAAGAGATAATGCAATTTGGCAACCGGCAATGTAATTAGCATGCCGAATATTACTTGGAATGTGAATTGGAACGAAATCGCCAATAGATAAGACCATTTTACAATTTGGGCCCAAGTTAGAAGCAGAGCCTAAGGTGTAAATTATCGATAGTCCATATCTCGGAAACTATAAGAGATAATGCAATTTGGCAACCGGCAATGTAATTAGCATGCCGAATATTACTTGGAATGTTAATTGGAATGAAATCGCCAATAGATAAGACCATTTTACAATTTGGGCCCAAGTTAGAAGCAGAGCCTAAGGTGTAAATTATCGATAGTCCATATCTCGGAAACTATAAGAGATAATGCAATTTGGCAACCGGCAATGTAATTAGCATGCCGAATATTACTTGGAATGTGAATTGGAACGAAATCGCCAATAGATAAGACGATTTTACAATTTGGGCCCAAGTTAGAAGCAGAGCCTAAGGTGTAAATTACCGATAGTCCATATCTCGGAAACTATAAGATATAATGCAATTTGGCAACCGGCAATGTAATTAGCATGCCGAATATTACTTGGTATGTGAATTGGAACGAAATCGCCAATAGATTAGACCATTTTACAATTTGGGCCCAAGTTAGAAGCAGAGCCTAAGGTGTAAATTATCGATAGTCCATATCTCGGAAACTATAAGAGATAATGCAATTTGGCAACCGGCAATGTAATTAGCATGCCGAATATTACTTGGAATGTGAATTGGAATGAAATCGCCAATAGATAAGACTATTTTACAATTTGTGCCCAAGTTAGAAGCAGAGCCTAAGGTGTAAATTATCCATAGTCCATATCTCGGGAACTATAAGAGATAATGCAATTTGGCAACTGGCAATGTAATTAGCATGCCGAATATTACTTGGAATGTGAATTGGGACGAAATCGCCAATAGATAAGACCATTTTACAATTTGGGCCCAAGTTAGAAGCAGAGCCTAAGGTGTAAATTATCGATAGTCCATATCTCGGAAACTATAAGAGATAATGCAATTTGGCAACCGGCAATGTAATTAGCATGCCGAATACTATTTGGAATGTGAATTGGAACGAAATCGTCAATAGATAAGACCATTTTACAGTTTGGGCCCAAGTTAGAAGCAGAGCCTAAGGTTAAAAATAATCGATAGTCCATATCTCGGAAACTATAAGAGATAATGCAATTTGGGAACCGGCAATGTAATTAGCATGCCGAATATTACTTGGATTGTGAATTGGAACGAAATCGCCAATAGATAAGACCATTTTACAATTTGGGCCCAAGTTAGAAGCAGAGCCTAAGGTGTAAATTATCGATAGTCCATATCTCGGAAACTATAAGAGATAATGCAACTTGGCCACCGGCAATGTAATTAGCATGCCGAATATTACTTGGAATGTGAATTGGAACGAAATCGCCAATAGGTAAGACCATTTTACAATTTGGGCCCAAGTTAGAAGCAGAGCCTAAGGTGTAAATTATCGATAGTCCATATCTCGGAAACTATAGGAGATAATTCAATTTGGTAACCGGCAATGTAATTAGCATGCCGAATACTACTTGGAATGTGAATTGGAACGAAATCGCCAATAGATAAGACCATTTTACAGTTTGGGCCCAAGTTAGAAGCAGAGCCTAAGGTTAAAAATAATCGATAGTCCATATCTCGGAAACTATAAGAGATAATGCAATTTGGGAACCGGCAATGTAATTAGCATGCCGAAGATTACTTGGAATGTGAATTGGAACGAAATCGCCAATAGATAAGACCATTTTACAATTTGGGCCCAAGTTAGAAGCAGAGCCTAAGGTGTAAATTATCGATAGTCCATATCTCGGAAACTATAAGAGATAATGCAACTTGGCCACCGGCAATGTAATTAGCATGCCGAATATTACTTGGAATGTGAATTGGAACGAAATCGCCAATAGATAAGTCCATTTTACAATTTGGGCCCAAGTTAGAAGCAGAGCCTAAGGTGTAAATTATCGATAGTCCATATCTCGGAAACTATAAGAGATAATGCAATCTGGCAACCGGCAATGTAATTAGCATGCCGAATATTACTTGGAATGTAAATTGGAACGAAATCGCCAATAGATAAGACCATTTTACAATTTGGGCCCAAGTTAGAAGCAGAGCCTAAGGTGTAAATTATCCATAGTCCATATCTCGGAAACTATAAGAGATAATGCAATTTGGCAACCGGCAATGTAATTAGCATGCCGAATATTACTTGGAATGTGATTTGGAACGAAATCGCCAATAGATAAGACCATTTTACAATTTGGGCCCAAGTTAGAAGCAGAGCCTAAGGTGTAAATTATCCATAGTCCATATCTCGGAAACTATAAGAGATAATGCAATTTGGCAACCGGCAATGTAATTAGCATGCCGAATATTACTTGGAATGTGAATTGGAACGAAATCGCCAATAGATAAGACCATTTTACAATTTGGGCCCAAGTTAGAAGCAGAGTCTAAGGTGTAAATTATCGATAGTCCATATCTCGGAAACTATAAGAGATAATGCAATTTGGCAACCGGCAATGTAATTAGCATGCCGAATATTACTTGGAATGTGAATTGGAACGAAATCGCCAATAGATAAGACCATTTTACAATTTGGGCCCAAGTTAGAAGCAGAGCCTAAGGTGTAAATTATCGATAGTCCATATCTCGGAAACTATAAGAGATAATGCAATTTGGCAACTGGCAATGTAATTAGCATGCCGAATATTACTTGGAATGTGAATTGGAACGAAATCGCCAATAGATAAGACCATTTTACAATTTGGGCCCAAGTTAGAAGCAGAGCCTAAGGTGTAAATTATCGATAGTCCATATCTCGGAAACTATAAGAGATAATGCAATTTCGCAACCGGCAATGTAATTAGCATGCCGAATATTACTTGGAATGTGAATTGGAACGAAATCGCCAATAGATAAGGCCATTTTACAATTTGGGCCCAAGTTAGAAGCAGAGCCTAAGGTGTAAATTATCGATAGTCCATATCTCGGAAACTATAAGAGATAATGCAATTTGGCAACCGGCAATGTAATTAGCATGCCGAATATTACTTGGAATGTGAATTGGAACGAAATCGAGAATAGATAAGACCATTTTACAATTTGGGCCCAAGTTAGAAGAAGAGCCTAAGGTGTAAATTATCGATAGTCCATATCTCGGAAACTAAAAGAGATAATGCAATTTGGCAACCGGCAATGTAATTAGCATGCCGAATATTACTTGGAATGTGAATTGGAACGAAATTGCCAATAGATAAGACCATTTTACAATTTGGGCCCAAGTTAGAAGCAGAGCCTAAGGTGTAAATTATCGATAGTCCATATCTCGGAAACTATAAGAGATAATGCAGTTTCGCAACCGGCAATGTAATTAGCATGCCGAATATTACTTGGAATGTGAATTGGGACGAAATCGCCAATAGATAAGACCATTTTACAATTTGGGCCCAAGTTAGAAGCAGAGCCTAAGGTGTAAATTATCGATAGTCCATATCTCGGAAACTATAAGAGATAATGCAAATTGGCAACCGGCAATGTAATTAGCATGCCGAATATTACTTGGAATGTGAATTGGAACGAAATCGCCAATAGATAAGACCATTTTACAATTTGGGCCCAAGTTAGAAGCAGAGCCTAAGGTGTAAATTATCGATAGTCCATATCTCGGAAACTATAAGAGATAATGCAATTTGGCAACCGGCAATGTAATTAGCATGCCGAATACCACTTGGAATGTGAATTGGAACGAAATCGCCAATAGATAAGACCATTTTACAATTTGGGCCCAAGTTAGAAGCAGAGCCTAAGGTGTAAATTATCGATAGTCCATATCTCGGAAACTATAAGAGATAATTCAATTTGGCAACCGGCAATGTAATTAGCATGCCGAATATTACTTGGAATGTGAATTGGAACGAAATCGCCAATAGATAAGACCATTTTACAATTTGGGCCCAAGTTAGAAGCAGAGCCTAAGGTGTAAATTATCGATAGTCCATATCTCGGAAACTATAAGAGATAATGCAATTTGGCAACCGGCAATGTAATTAGCATGCCGAATATTACTTGGAATGTGAATTGGAACGAAATCGCCAATAGATAAGACGATTTTACAATTTGGGCCCAAGTTAGAAGCAGAGCCTAAGGTGTAAATTATCGATAGTCCATATCTCGGAAACTAAAAGAGATAATGCAATTTGGCAACCGGCAATGTAATTAGCATGCCGAATATTACTTGGAATGTGAATTGGAATGAAATCGCCAATAGATAAGACCATTTTACAATTTGGGCCCAAGTTAGAAGCAGAGCCTAAGGTGTAAATTATCGATAGTCCATATCTCGGAAACTATAAGAGATAATGCAATTTGGCAACCGGCAATGTAATTAGCATGCCGAATATTACTTGGAATGTGAATTGGAACGAAATCGCCAATAGATAAGACCATTTTAAAATTTGGGCCCAAGTTAGAAGCAGAGCCTAAGGTGTAAATTATCCATAGTCCATATCTCGGAAACTATAAGAGATAATGCAATTTGGCAACCGGCAATGTAATTAGCATGCCGAATATTACTTGGAATGTGAATTGGAACGAAATCGCCAATAGATAAGACCATTTTACAATTTGGGCCCAAGTTAGAAGCAGAGCCTAAGGTGTAAATTATCGATAGTCCATATCTCGGAAACTATAAGAGATAATGCAATTTGGCAACCGGCAATGTAATTAGCATGCCGAATACCACTTGGAATGTGAATTGGAACGAAATCGCCAATAGATAAGACCATTTTACAATTTGGGCCCAAGTTAGAAGCAGAGCCTAAGGTGTCCATCGATCGATGGACGAACCTAATTATCGATAGTCCATATCTCGGAAACTATAAGAGATAATTCAATTTGGCAACCGGCAATGTAATTAGCATGCCGAATATTATTTGGAATGTGAATTGGATCGATGGACGAACCTAATCGCCAATAGATAAGACCATTTTACAATTTGGGCCCAAGTTAGAAGCAGAGCCTAAGGTGTAAATTATCGATAGTCCATATCTCGGAAACTATAAGAGATAATGCAATTTGGCAACCGGCAATGTAATTAGCATGCCGAATATTACTTGGAATGTGAATTGGAACGAAATCGCCAATAGATAAGACGATTTTACAATTTGGGCCCAAGTTAGAAGCAGAGCCTAAGGTGTAAATTATCGATAGTCCATATCTCGGAAACTAAAAGAGATAATGCAATTTGGCAACCGGCAATGTAATTAGCATGCCGAATATTACTTGGAATGTGAATTGGAACGAAATCGCCAATAGAAAAGACCATTTTACAATTTGGGCCCAAGTTAGAAGCAGAGCCTAAGGTGTAAATTATCGATAGTCCATATCTCGGAAACTATAAGAGATAATGCAGTTTCACAACCGGCAATGTAATTAGCTTGCCGAATATTACTTGGAATGTGAATTGGAACGAAATCGCCAATAGATAAGACGATTTTACAATTTGGGCCCAAGTTAGAAGCAGAGCCTAAGGTGTAAATTACCGATAGTCTATATCTCGGAAACTATAAGAGATAATGCAATTTGGCAACCGGCAATGTAATTAGCATGCCGAATATTACTTGGAATGTGAATTGGAACGAAATCGCCAATAGATAAGACCATTTTACAATTTGGGCCCAAGTTAAAAGCAGAGCCTAAGGTGTAAATTATCGATAGTCCATATCTCGGAAACTATAAGAGATAATGCAATTTGGCAACCGGCAATGTAATTAGCATGCCGAATATTACTTGGAATGTGAATTGGAACGAAATCGCCAATAGATAAGACCATTTTACAATTTGGGCCCAAGTTAGAAGCAGAGCCTAAGGTGTAAATTATCGATAGTCCATATCTCGGAAACTATAAGAGATAATGCAATTTGGCAACCGGCAATGTAATTAGCATGCCGAATATTACTTGGAATGTGAATTGGAACGAAATCGCCAATAGATAAGACCATTTTACAATTTGGGCCCAAGTTAGAAGCAGAGCCTAAGGTGTAAATTATCGATAGTCCATATCTCGGAAACTAAAAGAGATAATGCAATTTGGCAACCGGCAATGTAATTAGCATGCCGAATATTACTTGGAATGTCAATTGGAATGAAATCGCCAATAGATAAGACCATTTTACAATTTGGGCCCAAGTTAGAAGCAGAGCCTAAGGTGTAAATTATCGATAGTCCATATCTCGGAAACTATAAGAGATAATGCAATTTGGCAACCGGCAATGTAATTAGCATGCCGAATACCACTTGGAATGTGAATTGGAACGAAATCGCCAATAGATAAGACCATTTTACAATTTGGGCCCAAGTTAGAAGCAGAGCCTAAGGTGTAAATTATCGATAGTCCATATCTCGGAAACTATAAGAGATAATGCAGTTTCGCAACCGGCAATGTAATTAGCTTGCCGAATATTACTTGGAATGTGAATTGGAACGAAATCGCCAATAGATAAGACGATTTTACAATTTGGGCCCAAGTTAGAAGCAGAGCCTAAGGTGTAAATTACCGATAGTCTATATCTCGGAAACTATAAGAGATAATGCAATTTGGCAACCGGCAATGTAATTAGCATGCCGAATATTACTTGGAATGTGAATTGGAACGAAATCGCCAATAGATAAGACCATTTTACAATTTGGGCCCAAGTTAAAAGCAGAGCCTAAGGTGTAAATTATCGATAGTCCATATCTCGGAAACTATAAGAGATAATGCAATTTGGCAACCGGCAATGTAATTAGCATGCCGAATATTACTTGGAATGTGAATTGGAACGAAATCGCCAATAGATAAGACCATTTTACAATTTGGGCCCAAGTTAGAAGCAGAGCCTAAGGTGTAAATTATCGATAGTCCATATCTCGGAAACTATAAGAGATAATGCGATTTGGCAACCGGCAATGTAATTAGCATGCCGAATATTACTTGGAATGTGAATTGGAACGAAATCGCCAATAGATAAGACCATTTTACAATTTGGGCCCAAGTTAGAAGCAGAGCCTAAGGTGTAAATTATCGATAGTCCATATCTCGGAAACTATAAGAGATAATGCAATTTGGCAACCGGCAATGTAATTAGCATGCCGAATATTACTTGGAATGTGAATTGGAACGAAATCGCCAATAGATAAGGCCATTTTACAATTTGGGCCCAAGTTAGAAGCAGAGCCTAAGGTGTAAATTATCGATAGTCCATATCTCGGAAACTATAAGAGATAATGCAATTTGGCAACCGGCAATGTAATTAGCATGCCGAATATTACTTGGAATGTGAATTGGAACGAAATCGCCAATAGATAAGACCATTTTACAATTTGGGCCCAAGTTAGAAGCAGAGCCTAAGGTGTAAATTATCGATAGTCCATATTTCGGAAACTAAAAGAGATAATGCAATTTGGCAACCGGCAATGTAATTAGCATGCCGAATATTACTTGGAATGTGAATTGGAACGAAATTGCCAATAGATAAGACCATTTTACAATTTGGGCCCAAGTTAGAAGCAGAGCCTAAGGTGTAAATTATCGATAGTCCATATCTCGGAAACTATAAGAGATAATGCAGTTTCGCAACCGGCAATGTAATTAGCATGCCGAATATTACTTGGAATGTGAATTGGGACGAAATCGCCAATAGATAAGACCATTTTACAATTTGGGCCCAAGTTAGAAGCAGAGCCTAAGGTGTAAATTATCGATAGTCCATATCTCGGAAACTATAAGAGATAATGCAAATTGGCAACCGGCAATGTAATTAGCATGCCGAATACCACTTGGAATGTGAATTGGAACGAAATCGCCAATAGATAAGACCATTTTACAATTTGGGCCCAAGTTAGAAGCAGAGCCTAAGGTGTAAATTATCGATAGTCCATATCTCGTAAACTATAAGAGATAATTCAATTTGGCAACCGGCAATGTAATTAGCATGCCGAATATTACTTGGAATGTGAATTGGAACGAAATCGCCAATAGATAAGACCATTTTACAATTTGGGCCCAAGTTAGAAGCAGAGCCTAAGGTGTAAATTATCGATAGTCCATATCTCGGAAACTATAAGAGATAATGCAATTTGGCAACCGGCAATGTAATTAGCATGCCGAATATTACTTGGAATGTGAATTGGAATGAAATCGCCAATAGATAAGACCATTTTACAATTTGGGCCCAAGTTAGAAGCAGAGCCTAAGGTGTAAATTATCGATAGTCCATATCTCGGAAACTATAAGAGATAATGCAATTTGGCAACCGGCAATGTAATTAGCATGCCGAATATTACTTGGAATGTGAATTGGAACGAAATTGCCAATAGATAAGACCATTTTACAATTTGGCCCCAAGTTAGAAGCAGAGCCTAAGGTGTAAATTATCGATAGTCCATATCTCGGAAACTATAAGAGATAATGCAGTTTCGCAACCGGCAATGTAATTAGCATGCCGAATATTACTTGGAATGTGAATTGGGACGAAATCGCCAATAGATAAGACCATTTTACAATTTGGGCCCAAGTTAGAAGCAGAGCCTAAGGTGTAAATTATCGATAGTCCATATCTCGGAAACTATAAGAGATAATGCAAATTGGCAACCGGCAATGTAATTAGCATGCCGAATACCACTTGGAATGTGAATTGGAAAGAAATCGCCAATAGATAAGACCATTTTACAATTTGGGCCCAAGTTAGAAGCAGAGCCTAAGGTGTAAATTATCGATAGTCCATATCTCGGAAACTATAAGAGATAATTCAATTTGGCAACCGGCAATGTAATTAGCATGCCGAATATTACTTGAAATGTGAATTGGAACGAAATCGCCAATAGATAAGACCATTTTACAATTTGGGCCCAAGTTAGAAGCAGAGCCTAAGGTGTAAATTATCGATAGTCCATATCTCGGAAACTATAAGAGATAATGCAATTTGGCAACCGGCAATGTAATTAGCATGCCAAATATTACTTGGAATGTGAATTGGAACGAAATCGCCAATAGATAAGACGATTTTACAATTTGGGCACAAGTTAGAAGCAGAGCCTAAGGTGTAAATTATCGATAGTCCATATCTCGGAAACTAAAAGAGATAATGCAATTTGGCAACCGGCAATGTAATTAGCATGCCGAATATTACTTGGAATGTGAATTGGAATGAAATCGCCAATAGATAAGACCATTTTACAATTTGGGCCCAAGTTAGAAGCAGAGCCTAAGGTGTAAATTATCGATAGTCCATATCTCGGAAACTATAAGAGATAATGCAATTTGGCAACCGGCAATGTAATTAGCATGCCGAATATTACTTGGAATGTGAATTGGAACGAAATCGCCAATAGATAAGACCATTTTAAAATTTGGGCCCAAGTTAGAAGCAGAGCCTAAGGTGTAAATTATCGATAGTCCATATCTCGGAAACTATAAGAGATAATGCAATTTGGCAACCGGCAATGTAATTAGCATGCCGAATATTACTTGGAATGTGAATTGGAACGAAATCGCCAATAGATAAGACCATTTTACAATTTGGGCCCAAGTTAGAAGCAGAGCCTAAGGTGTAAATTATCGATAGTCCATATCTCGGAAACTATAAGAGATAATGCAATTTGGCAACCGGCAATGTAATTAGCATGCCGAATATTACTTGGAATGTGAATTGGAACGAAATCGCCAATAGATAAGGCCATTTTACAATTTGGGCCCAAGTTAGAAGCAGAGCCTAAGGTGTAAATTATCGAAAATCCATATCTCGGAAACTATAAGAGATAATGCAATTTGGCAACCGGCAATGTAATTAGCATGCCGAATATTACTTGGAATGTGAATTGGAACGAAATCGCCAATAGATAAGACCATTTTACAATTTGGGCCCAAGTTAGAAGCAGAGCCTAAGGTGTAAATTATCGATAGTCCATATCTCGGAAACTAAAAGAGATAATGCAATTTGGCAACCGGCAATGTAATTAGCATGCCGAATATTACTTGGAATGTGAATTGGAACGAAATTGCCAATAGATACGACCATTTTACAATTTGGGCCCAAGTTAGAAGCAGAGCCTAAGGTGTAAATTATCGATAGTCCATATCTCGGAAACTATAAGAGATAATGCACTTTCGCAACCGGCAATGTAATTAGCATGCCGAATATTACTTGGAATGTGAATTGGGACGAAATCGCCAATAGATAAGACCATTTTACAATTTGGGCCCAAGTTAGAAGCAGAGCCTAAGGTGTAAATTATCGATAGTCCATATCTCGGAAACTATAAGAGATAATGCAATTTGGCAATCGGCAATGTAATTAGCATGCCGAATACCACTTGAATGTGAATTGGAACGAAATCGCCAATAGATAAGACCATTTTACAATTTGGGCCCAAGTTAGAAGCAGAGCCTAAGGTGTAAATTATCGATAGTCCATATCTCGGAAACTATAAGAGATAATTCAATTTGGCAACCGGCAATGTAATTAGCATGCCGAATATTACTTGGAATGTGAATTGGAACGAAATCGCCAATAGATAAGACCATTTTACAATTTGGGCCCAAGTTAGAAGCAGAGCCTAAGGTGTAAATTATCGATAGTCCATATCTCGGAAACTATAAGAGATAATGCAATTTGGCAACCGGCAATGTAATTAGCATGCCGAATATTACTTGGAATGTGAATTGGAACGAAATCGCCAATAGATAAGACCATTTTACAATTTGGGCCCAAGTTAGAAGCAGAGCCTAAGGTGTAAATTATCGATAGTCCATATCTCGGAAACTATAATAGATAATGCAATTTGGCAACCGGCAATGTAATTAGCATGCCGAATATTACTTGGAATGTGAATTGGAACGATTTCGCCAATAGATAAGACCATTTTACAATTTGGGCCCAAGTTAGAAGCAGAGCCTAAGGTGTAAATTATCGATAGTCCATATCTCGAAAACTATAAGAGATAATGCAATTTGGCAACCGGCAATGTAATTAGCATGCCGAATATTACTTGGAATGTGAATTGGAACGAAATCGCCAATATATAAGACCATTTTACAATTTGGGCCCAAGTTAGAAGCAGAGCCTAAGGTGTAAATTATCGATAGTCCATATCTCGGAAACTATAAGAGATAATGCAATTTGGCAACCGGCAATGTAATTAGCATGCCGAATATTACTTGGAATGTGAATTGGAACGAAATCGCCAATAGATAAGGCCATTTTACAATTTGGGCCCAAGTTAGAAGCAGAGCCTAAGGTGTAAATTATCGATAGTCCATATCTCGGAAACTATAAGAGATAATGCAATTTAGCAACCGGCAATGTAATTAGCATGCCGAATATTACTTGGAATGTGAATTGGAACGAAATCGCCAATAGATAAGACCATTTTACAATTTGGGCCCAAGTTAGAAGCAGAGCCTAAGGTGTAAATTATCGATAGTCCATATCTCGGAAACTAAAAGAGATAATGCAATTTGGCAACCGGCAATGTAATTAGCATGCCGAATATTACTTGGAATGTGAATTGGAACGAAATTGCCAATAGATAAGACCATTTTACAATTTGGGCCCAAGATAGAAGCAGAGCCTAGGGTGTAAATTATCGATAGTCCTTATCTCGGAAACTATAAGAGATAATGCAGTTTCGCAACCGGCAATGTAATTAGCATGCCGAATATTACTTGGAATGTGAATTGGGACGAAATCGCCAATAGATAAGACCATTTTACAATTTGGGCCCAAGTTAGAAGCAGAGCCTAAGGTGTAAATTATCGATAGTCCATATCTCGGAAACTATAAGAGATAATGCAATTTGGCAACCGGCAATGTAATTAGCATGCCGAATATTACTTGGAATGTGAATTGGAACGAAATCGCCAATAGATAAGACCATTTTACAATTTGGGCCCAAGTTAGAAGCAGAGCCTAAGGTGTAAATTATCGATAGTCCATATCTCTGAAACTATAAGAGATAATGCAATTTGGCAACCGGCAATGTAATTAGCATGCCGAATACCACTTGGAATGTGAATTGGAACGAAATCGCCAATAGATAAGACCATTTTACAATTTGGGCCCAAGTTAGAAGCAGAGCCTAAGGTGTAAATTATCGATAGTCCATATCTCGGAAACTATAAGAGATAATGCAGTTTCGCAACCGGCAATGTAATTAGCATGCCGAATATTACTTGGAATGTGAATTGGGACGAAATCGCCAATAGATAAGACCATTTTACAATTTGGGCCCAAGTTAGAAGCAGAGCCTAAGGTGTAAATTATCGATAGTCCATATCTCGGAAACTATAAGAGATAATGCAATTTGGCAACCGGCAATGTAATTAGCATGCCGAATATTACTTGGAATGTGAATTGGAACGAAATCGCCAATAGATAAGACCATTTTACAATTTGGGCCCAAGTTAGAAGCAGAGCCTAAGGTGTAAATTATCGATAGTCCATATCTCGGAAACTATAAGAGATAATGCAATTTGGCAACCGGCAATGTAATTAGCATGCCGAACCTCTTGGAATGTGAATTGGAACGAAATCGCCAATAGATAAGACCATTTTACAATTTGGGCCCAAGTTAGAAGCAGAGCCTAAGGTGTAAATTATCGATAGTCCATATCTCGGAAACTATAAGAGATAATACAATTTGGCAACCGGCAATGTAATTAGCATGCCGAATATTACTTGGAATGTGAATTGGAACGAAATCGCCAATAGATAAGACGATTTTACAATTTGGGCCCAAGTTAGAAGCAGAGCCTAAGATGTAAATTATCGATAGTCCATATCTCGGAAACTAAAAGAGATAATGCAATTTGGCAACTGGCAATGTAATTAGCATGCCGAATATTACTTGGAAAGTGAATTGGAACGAAATCGCCAATAGATAAGACCATTTTACAATTTGGGCCCAAGTTAGAAGCAGAGCCTAAGGTGTAAATTATCGATAGTCCATATCTCGGAAACTATAAGAGATAATGCAGTTTCGCAACCGGCAATGTAATTAGCATGCCGAATATTACTTGGAATGTGAATTGGGACGAAATCGCCAATAGATAAGACCATTTTACAATTTGGGCCCAAGTTAGAAGCAGAGCCTAAGGTGTAAATTATCGATAGTCCATATCTCGGAAACTATAAGAGATAATGCAATTTGGCAACCGGCAATGTAATTAGCATGCAGAATATTACTTGGAATGTGAATTGGAACGAAATCGCCAATAGGTAAGACCATTTTACAATTTGGGCCCAAGTTAGAAGCAGAGCCTAAGGTGTAAATTATCGATAGTCCATATCTCGGAAACTATAATAGATAATGCAATTTGGCAACCGGCAATGTAATTAGCATGCCGAATATTACTTGGAATGTGAATTGGAATGAAATCGCCAATAGATAAGACCATTTTACAATTTGGGCCCAAGTTAGAAGCAGAGCCTAAGGTGTAAATTATCGATAGTCCATATCTCGGAAACTATAAGAGATAATGCAATTTGGCAACCGGCAATGTAATTAGCATGCCGAATATTACTTGGAATGTGAATTGGAACGAAATCGCCAATAGATAAGACCATTTTACAATTTGGGCCCAAGTTAGAAGCAGAGCCTAAGGTGTAAATTACCGATAGTCCATATCTCGGAAACTATAAGAGATAATGCAATTTGGCAACCGGCAATGTAATTAGCATGCCGAATATTACTTGGAATGTGAATTGGAACGAAATCGCCAATAGATAAGACGATTTTACAATTTGGGCCCAAGTTAGAAGCAGAGCCTAAGGTGTAAATTACCGATAGTCCATATCTCGGAAACTATAAGAGATAATGCAATTTGGCAACCGGCAATGTAATTAGCATGCCGAATATTACTTGGAATGTGAATTGGAACGAAATCGCCAATAGATAAGACCATTTTACAATTTGGGCCCAAGTTAGAAGCAGAGCCTAAGGTGTAAATTATCGATAGTCCATATCTCGGAAACTATAAGAGATAATGCAATTTGGCAACCGGCAATGTAATTAGCATGCCGAATATTACTTGGAATGTGAATTGGAACGAAATCGCCAATAGATAAGACCATTTTACAATTTGGGCCCAAGTTAGAAGCAGAGCCTAAGGTGTAAATTACCGATAGTCCATATCTCGGAAACTATAAGAGATAATGCAATTTGGCAACCGGCAATGTAATTAGCATGCCGAATATTACTTGGAATGTGAATTGGAACGAAATCGCCAATAGATAAGACGATTTTACAATTTGGGCCCAAGTTAGAAGCAGAGCCTAAGGTGTAAATTACCGATAGTCCATATCTCGGAAACTATAAGAGATAATGCAATTTGGCAACCGGCAATGTAATTAGCATGCCGAATATTACTTGGAATGTGAATTGGAACGAAATCGCCAATAGATAAGACCATTTTACAATTTGGGCCCAAGTTAAAAGCAGAGCCTAAGGTGTAAATTATCGATAGTCCATATCTCGGAAACTATAATAGATAATGCAATTTGGCAACCGGCAATGTAATTAGCATGCCGAATATTACTTGGAATGTGAATTGGAATGAAATCGCCAATAGATAAGACCATTTTACAATTTGGGCCCAAGTTAGAAGCAGAGCCTAAGGTGTAAATTATCGATAGTCCATATCTCGGAAACTATAAGAGATAATGCAATTTGGCAACCGGCAATGTAATTAGCATGCCGAATATTACTTGGAATGTGAATTGGAACGAAATCGCCAATAGATAAGACCATTTTACAATTTGGGCCCAAGTTAGAAGCAGAGCCTAAGGTGTAAATTACCGATAGTCCATATCTCGGAAACTATAAGAGATAATGCAATTTGGCAACCGGCAATGTAATTAGCATGCCGAATATTACTTGGAATGTGAATTGGAATGAAATCGCCAATAGATAAGACTATTTTACAATTTGTGCCCAAGTTAGAAGCAGAGCCTAAGGTGTAAATTATCCATAGTCCATATCTCGGGAACTATAAGAGATAATGCAATTTGGCAACTGGCAATGTAATTAGCATGCCGAATATTACTTGGAATGTGAATTGGGACGAAATCGCCAATAGATAAGACCATTTTACAATTTGGGCCCAAGTTAGAAGCAGAGCCTAAGGTGTAAATTATCGATAGTCCATATCTCGGAAACTATAAGAGATAATGCAACTTGGCCACCGGCAATGTAATTAGCATGCCGAATATTACTTGGAATGTCAATTGGAACGAAATCGCCAATAGATAAGACCATTTTACAATTTGGGCCCAAGTTAGAAGCAGAGCCTAAGGTGTAAATTATCGATAGTCCATATCTCGGAAACTAAAAGGGATAATGCAATTTGGCAACCGGCAATGTAATTAGCATGCCGAATATTACTTGGAATGTAAATTGGAACGAAATCGGCAATAGATAAGACCATTTTACAATTTGGGCCCAAGTTAGAAGCAGAGCCTAAGGTGTAAATTATACATAGTCCATATCTCGGAAACTATAAGAGATAATGCAATTTGGCAACCGGCAATGTAATTAGCATGCCGAATATTACTTGGAATGTGAATTGGAACGAAATCGCCAATAGATAAGACCATTTTACAATTTGGGCCCAAGTTAGAAGCAGAGCCTAAGGTGTAAATTATTGATAGTCCATATCTCGGAAACTATAAGAGATAATGCAATTTCGCAACCGGCAATGTAATTAGCATGCCGAATATTACTTGGAGTGTGAATTGGAACGAAATCGCCAATAGATAAGACCATTTTACAATTTGGGCCCAAGTTAGAAGCAGAGCCTAAGGTGTAAATTATCGATAGTCCGTATCTTGGAAACTATAAGAGATAATGCAATTTGGCAACCGGCAATGTAATTAGCATGCCGAATATTACTTGGAATGTGAATTGGAACGAAATCGCCAATAGATAAGACCATTTTACAATTTGTGCCCAAGTTAGAAGCAGAGCCTAAGGTGTAAATTATCGATAGTCCATATCTCGAAAACTATAAGAGATAATGCAATTTGGCAACCGGCAATGTAATTAGCATGCCGAATATTACTTGGAATGTGAATTGGAACGAAATCGCCAATAGATAAGACCATTTTACAATTTGGGCCCAAGTTAGAAGCAGAGCCTAAGGTGTAAATTATCGATAGTCCATATCTCGGAAACTATAAGAGATAATGCAATTTGGCAACCGGCAATGCAATTAGCATGCCGAATATTACTTGGAATGTGAATTGGAACGAAATCGCCAATAGATAAGACCATTTTACAATTTGGGCCCAAGTTAAAAGCAGAGCCTAAGGTGTAAATTATCGATAGTCCATATCTCGGAAACTATAAGAGATAATGCAATTTGGCAACCGGCAATGTAATTAGCATGCCGAATATTACTTGGAATGTGAATTGGAACGAAATCGCCAATAGATAAGACCATATTACAATTTGGGCCCAAGTTAGAAGCAGAGCCTAAGGTGTAAATTATCGATAGTCCATATCTCGGAAACTATAAGAGATAATGCAATTTGGCAACCGGCAATGTAATTAGCATGCCGAATATTACTTGGAATGTGAATTGGAACGAAATCGCCAATAGATAAGACCATTTTACAATTTGGGCCCAAGTTAGAAGCAGAGCCTAAGGTGTAAATTATCGATAGTCCATATCTCGGAAACTATAAGAGATAATGCAATTTGGCAACCGGCAATGTAATTAGCATGCCGAATATTACTTGGAATGTGAATTGGAACGAAATCGCCAATAGGTAAGACCATTTTACAATTTGGGCCCAAGTTAGAAGCAGAGCCTAAGGTGTAAATTATCGATAGTCCATATCTCGGAAACTATAAGAGATAATTCAATTTGGCCACCGGCAATGCAATTAGCATGCCGAATATTACTTGGAATGTGAATTGGAACGAAATCGCCAATAGATAAGACCATTTTACAATTTGGGCCCAAGTTAGAAGCAGAGCCTAAGGTGTAAATTATCGATAGTCCATATCTCGGAAACTATAAGAGATAATGCAATTTGGCAACCGGCAATGTAATTAGCATGCCGAATATTACTTGGAATGTGAATTGGAACGAAATCGCCAATAGATAAGGCCATTTTACAATTTGGGCCCAAGTTAGAAGCAGAGCCTAAGGTGTAAATTATCTATAGTCTATATCTCGGAAACTATAAGAGATAATGCAATTTGGCAACCGGCAATGTAATTAGCATGCCGAATATTACTTGGAATGTGAATTGGAACGAAATCGCCAATAGATAAGACCATTTTACAATTTGGGCCCAAGTTAGAAGCAGAGCCTAAGGTGTAAATTATCGATAGTCCATATCTCGGAAACTAAAAGGGATAATGCAATTTGGCAACCGGCAATGTAATTAGCATGCCGAATACTACTTGGAATGTGAATTGGAACGAAATCGCCAATAGATAAGACCATTTTACAATTTGGGCCCAAGTTAGAAGCAGAGCCTAAGGTGTAAATTATCGATAGTCCATATCTCGGAAACTATAAGAGATAATGCAGTTTCGCAACCGGCAATGTAATTAGCATGCCGAATATTACTTGGAATGTGAATTGGGACGTAATCGCCAATAGATAAGACCATTTTACAATTTGGGCCCAAGTTAGAAGCAGAGCCTAAGGTGTAAATTATCGATAGTCCATATCTCGGAAACTATAAGAGATAATGCAATTTGGCAACCGGCAATGTAATTAGCATGCCGAATATTACTTGGAATGTGAATTGGAACGAAATCGCCAATAGATAAGACCATTTTACAATTTGGGCCCAAGTTAGAAGCAGAGCCTAAGGTGTAAATTATCGATAGTCCATATCTCGGAAACTATAAGAGATAATGCAATTTGGCAACCGGCAATGTAATTAGCATGCCGAATACCACTTGGAATGTGAATTGGGACGAAATCGCCAATAGATAAGACCATTTTACAATTTGGGCCCAAGTTAGAAGCAGAGCCTAAGGTGTAAATTATCGATAGTCCATATCTCGGAAACTATAAGAGATAATTCAATTTGGCAACCGGCAATGTAATTAGCATGCCGAATATTACTTGGAATGTGAATTGGAACGAAATCGCCAATAGATAAGACCATTTTACAATTTGGGCCCAAGTTAGAAGCAGAGCCTAAGGTGTAAATTATCGATAGTCCATATCTCGGAAACTATAAGAGATAATGCAATTTGGCAACCGGCAATGTAATTAGCATGCCGAATATTACTTGGAATGTGAATTGAAACGAAATCGCCAATAGATAAGACCATTTTACAATTTGGGCCCAAGTTAGAAGCAGAGCCTAAGGTGTAAATTATCGATAGTCCATATCTCGGAAACTAAAAGAGATAATGCAATTTGGCAACCGGCAATGTAATTAGCATGCCGAATATTACTTGGAATGTGAATTGGAACGAAATCGCCAATAGATAAGACCATTTTACAATTTGGGCCCAAGTTAGAAGCAGAGCCTAAGGTGTAAATTATCGATAGTCCATATCTCGGAAACTATAAGAGATAATGCAATTTGGCAACCGGCAATGTAATTAGCATGCCGAATATTACTTGGAATGTGAATTGGAACGAAATCGCCAATAGATAAGACCATTTTACAATTTGGGCCCAAGTTAGAAGCAGAGCCTAAGGTGTAAATTATCGATAGTCCATATCTCGGAAACTATAAAAGATAATTCAATTTGGCAACCGGCAATGTAATTAGCATGCCGAATATTACTTGGAATGTGAATTGGAACGAAATGGCCAATAGATAAAACCATTTTACAATTTGGGCCCAAGTTAGAAGCAGAGCCTAAGGTGTAAATTATCGATAGTCCATATCTCGGAAACTATAAGAGATAATGCAATTTGGCAACCGGCAATGTAATTAGCATGCCGAATATTACTTGGAATGTGAATTGGAACGAAATCGCCAATAGATAAGACGATTTTACAATTTGGGCCCAAGTTAGAAGCAGAGCCTAAGGTGTAAATTACCGATAGTCCATATCTCGGAAACTATAAGAGATAATGCAATTTGGCAACCGGCAATGTAATTAGCATGCCGCATATTACTTGGAATGTGAATTGGAACGAAATCGCCAATAGATAAGACCATTTTACAATTTGGGCCCAAGTTAGAAGCAGAGCCTAAGGTGTAAATTATCGATAGTCCATATCTCGGAAACTATAAGAGATAATTCAATTTGGCAACCGGCAATGTAATTAGCATGCCGAATATTACTTGGAATGTGAATTGGAACGAAATCGCCAATAGATAAAACCATTTTACAATTTGGGCCCAAGTTAGAAGCAGAGCCTAAGGTGTAAATTATCGATAGTCCATATCTCGGAAACTATAAGAGATAATGCAATTTGGCAACCGGCAATGTAATTAGCATGCCGAATATTACTTGGAATGTGAATTGGAACGAAATCGCCAATAGATAAGACGATTTTACAATTTGGGCCCAAGTTAGAAGCAGAGCCTAAGGTGTAAATTACCGATAGTCCATATCTCGGAAACTATAAGAGATAATGCAATTTGGCAACCGGCAATGTAATTAGCATGCCGAATATTACTTGGAATGTGAATCGGAACGAAATCGCCAATAGATAAGACCATTTTACAATTTGGGCCCAAGTTAGAAGCAGAGCCTAAGGTGTAAATTATCGATAGTCCATATCTCGGAAACTATAAGAGATAATGCAATTTGGCAACCGGCAATGTAATTAGCATGCCGAATATTACTTGGAATGTGAATTGGAACGAAATCGCCAATAGATAAGACCATTTTACAATTTGGGCCCAAGTTAGAAGCAGAGCCTAAGGTGTAAATTATCGATAGTCCATATCTCGGAAACTATCAGAGATAATGCAATTTGGCAACCGGCAATGTAATTAGCATGCCGAATATTACTTGGAATGTGAATTGGAATGAAATCGCCTATAGATAAGACCATTTTACAATTTGGGCCCAAGTTAGAAGCAGAGCCTAAGGTGTAAATTATCGATAGTCCATATCTCGGAAACTATCAGAGATAATGCAATTTGGCAACCGGCAATGTAATTAGCATGCCGAATATTACTTGGAATGTGAATTGGAACGAAATCGCCAATAGATAAGACGATTTTACAATTTGGGCCCAAGTTAGAAGCAGAGCCTAAGGTGTAAATTACCGATAGTCCATATCTCGGAAACTATAAGTGATAATGCAATTTGGCATCCGGCAATGTAATTAGCATGCCGAATATTACTTGGAATGTGAATTGGAACGAAATCGCCAATAGATAAGACCATTTTACAATTTGGGCCCAAGTTAGAAGCAGAGCCTAAGGTGTAAATTATCCATAGTCCATATCTCGGAAACTATAAGAGATAATGCAATTTGGCAACTGGCAATGTAATTAGCATGCCGAATATTACTTGGAATGTGAATTGGGACGAAATCGCCAATAGATAAGACCATTTTACAATTTGGGCCCAAGTTAGAAGCAGAGCCTAAGGTGTAAATTATCGATCGTCCATATCTCGGAAACTATAAGAGATAATGCAATTTGGCAACCGGCAATGTAATTAGCATGCCGAACACTACTTGGAATGTGAATTGGAACGAAATCGCCAATAGATAAGACCATTTTACAGTTTGGGCCCAAGTTAGAAGCAGAGCCTAAGGTTAAAAATAATCGATAGTCCATATCTCGGAAACTATAAGAGATAATGCAACTTGGCCACCGGCAATGTAATTAGCATGCCGAATATTACTTGGAATGTGAATTGGAACGAAATCGCCAATAGATAAGACCATTTTACAATTTGGGCCCAAGTTAGAAGCAGAGCCTAAGGTGTAAATTATCGCTAGTCCATATCTCGGAAACTATAAGAGATAATGCAATTTGGCAACCGGCAATGTAATTAGCATGCCGAATATTACTTGGAATATGAATTGGAACGAAATCGCCAATAGATAAGACCATTTTACAATTTGGGACCAAGTTAGAAGCAGAGCCTAAGGTGTAAATTATCCATAGTCCATATCTCGGAAACTATAAGAGATAATGCAATTTGGCAATCGGCAATGTAATTAGCATGCCAAATATTACTTGGAATGTGAATTGGAACGAAATCGCCAATAGATAAGACCGTTTTACAATTTGGGCCCAAGTTAGAAGCAGAGCCTAAGGTGTAAATTATGGATAGTCCATATCTCGGAAACTATAAGAGATAATGCAATTTCGCAACCGGCAATGTAATTAGCATGCCGAATATTACTTGGAGTGTGAATTGGAACGAAATCGCCAATAGATAAGACCATTTTACAATTTGGGCCCAAGTTAGAAGCAGAGCCTAAGGTGTAAATTATCGATATTCTGTATCTCGGAAACTATAAGAGATAATGCAATTTGGCAACCGGCAATGTAATTAGCATACGGAATATTACTTGGAATGTGAATTGGAACGAAATCGCCAATAGATAAGACCATATTACAATTTGGGCCCAAGTTAGAAGCAGAGCCTAAGGTGTAAATTATCCATAGTCCATATCTCGGAAACTATAAGAGATAATGCAATTTGGCAATCGGCAATGTAATTAGCATGCCAAATATTACTTGGAATGTGAATTGGAACGAAATCGCCAATAGATAAGACCGTTTTACAATTTGGGCCCAAGTTAGAAGCAGAGCCTAAGGTGTAAATTATGGATAGTCCATATCTCGGAAACTATAAGAGATAATGCAATTTCGCAACCGGCAATGTAATTAGCATGCCGAATATTACTTGGAGTGTGAATTGGAACGAAATCGCCAATAGATAAGACCATTTTACAATTTGGGCCCAAGTTAGAAGCAGAGCCTAAGGTGTAAATTATCGATCGTCCATATCTCGGAAACTATAAGAGATAATGCAATTTGGCAACCGGCAATGTAATTAGCATGCCGAACACTACTTGGAATGTGAATTGGAACGAAATCGCCAATAGATAAGACCATTTTACAGTTTGGGCCCAAGTTAGAAGCAGAGCCTAAGGTTAAAAATAATCGATAGTCCATATCTCGGAAACTATAAGAGATAATGCAACTTGGCCACCGGCAATGTAATTAGCATGCCGAATATTACTTGGAATGTGAATTGGAACGAAATCGCCAATAGATAAGACCATTTTACAATTTGGGCCCAAGTTAGAAGCAGAGCCTAAGGTGTAAATTATCGCTAGTCCATATCTCGGAAACTATAAGAGATAATGCAATTTGGCAACCGGCAATGTAATTAGCATGCCGAATATTACTTGGAATATGAATTGGAACGAAATCGCCAATAGATAAGACCATTTTACAATTTGGGACCAAGTTAGAAGCAGAGCCTAAGGTGTAAATTATCCATAGTCCATATCTCGGAAACTATAAGAGATAATGCAATTTGGCAATCGGCAATGTAATTAGCATGCCAAATATTACTTGGAATGTGAATTGGAACGAAATCGCCAATAGATAAGACCGTTTTACAATTTGGGCCCAAGTTAGAAGCAGAGCCTAAGGTGTAAATTATGGATAGTCCATATCTCGGAAACTATAAGAGATAATGCAATTTCGCAACCGGCAATGTAATTAGCATGCCGAATATTACTTGGAGTGTGAATTGGAACGAAATCGCCAATAGATAAGACCATTTTACAATTTGGGCCCAAGTTAGAAGCAGAGCCTAAGGTGTAAATTATCGATATTCTGTATCTCGGAAACTATAAGAGATAATGCAATTTGGCAACCGGCAATGTAATTAGCATACGGAATATTACTTGGAATGTGAATTGGAACGAAATCGCCAATAGATAAGACCATATTACAATTTGGGCCCAAGTTAGAAGCAGAGCCTAAGGTGTAAATTATCCATAGTCCATATCTCGGAAACTATAAGAGATAATGCAATTTGGCAATCGGCAATGTAATTAGCATGCCAAATATTACTTGGAATGTGAATTGGAACGAAATCGCCAATAGATAAGACCGTTTTACAATTTGGGCCCAAGTTAGAAGCAGAGCCTAAGGTGTAAATTATGGATAGTCCATATCTCGGAAACTATAAGAGATAATGCAATTTCGCAACCGGCAATGTAATTAGCATGCCGAATATTACTTGGAGTGTGAATTGGAACGAAATCGCCAATAGATAAGACCATTTTACAATTTGGGCCCAAGTTAGAAGCAGAGCCTAAGGTGTAAATTATCGATATTCTGTATCTCGGAAACTATAAGAGATAATGCAATTTGGCAACCGGCAATGTAATTAGCATACGGAATATTACTTGGAATGTGAATTGGAACGAAATCGCCAATAGATAAGACCATATTACAATTTGGGCCCAAGTTAGAAGCAGAGCCTAAGATGTAAATTATCCATAGTCCATATCTCGGAAACTATAAGAGATAATGCAATTTGGCAACCGGCAATGTAATTAGCATGCCGAATATTACTTGGAATGTGAATTGGGACGAAATCGCCAATAGATAAGACCATTTTACAATTTGGGCCCAAGTTAGAAGCAGAGCCTAAGGTGTAAATTATCGATCGTCCATATCTCGGAAACTATAAGAGATAATGCAATTTGGCAACCGGCAATGTAATTAGCATGCCGAACACTACTTGGAATGTGAATTGGAACGAAATCGCCAATAGATAAGACCATTTTACAGTTTGGGCCCAAGTTAGAAGCAGAGCCTAAGGTTAAAAATAATCGATAGTCCATATCTCGGAAACTATAAGAGATAATGCAATTTGGCAACCGGCAATGTAATTAGCATGCCGAACACTACTTGGAATGTGAATTGGAACGAAATCGCCAATAGATAAGACCATTTTACAATTTGGGCCCAAGTTAGAAGCAGAGCCTAAGGTGTAAATTATCGATAGTCCATATCTCGGAAACTATAAGAGATAATGCAACTTGGCCACCGGCAATGTAATTAGCATGCCGAATATTACTTGGAATGTGAATTGGAACGAAATCGCCAATAGATAAGACCATTTTACAATTTGGGCCCAAGTTAGAAGCAGAGCCTAAGGTGTAAATTATCGATAGTCCATATCTCGGAAACTATAAGAGATAATGCAATTTGGCAACCGGCAATATAATTAGCATGCCGAATATTACTTGGAATGTGAATTGGAACGAAATCGCCAATAGGTAAGACCATTTTACAATTTGGGCCCAAGTTAGAAGCAGAGAGTAAGGTGTAAATTATCCATAGTCCATATCTCGGAAACTATAAGAGATAATGCAATTTGGCAATCGGCAATGTAATTAGCATGCCAAATATTACTTGGAATGTGAATTGGAACGAAATCGCCAATAGATAAGACCGTTTTACAATTTGGGCCCAAGTTAGAAGCAGAGCCTAAGGTGTAAATTATGGATAGTCCATATTTCGGAAACTATAAGAGATAATGCAATTTCGCAACCGGCAATGTAATTAGCATGCCGAATATTACTTGGAGTGTGAATTGGAACGAAATCGCCAATAGATAAGACCATTTTACAATTTGGGCCCAAGTTAGAAGCAGAGCCTAAGGTGTAAATTATCGATAGTCTGTATCTCGGAAACTATAAGAGATAATGCAATTTGGCAACCGGCAATGTAATTAGCATACGGAATATTACTTGGAATGTGAATTGGAACGAAATCGCCAATAGATAAGACCATATTACAATTTGGGCCCAAGTTAGAAGCAGAGCCTAAGGTGTAAATTATCGATAGTCCATATCTCGGAAACTATAAGAGATAATGCAATTTGGCAACCGGCAATGTAATTAGCATGCCGAATATTACTTGGAATGTGAATTGGAACGAAATCGCCAATAGATAAGACCATTTTACAATTTGGGCCCAAGTTAGAAGCAGAGCCTAAGGTGTAAATTATCGATAGTCTATATCTCGGAAACTATAAGAGATAATGCAGTTTCGCAACCGGCAAAGTAATTAGCATGCCGAATATTACTTGGAATGTGAATTGGGACGAAATCGCCAATAGATAAGACCATTTTACAATTTGGGCCCAAGTTAGAAGCAGAGCCTAAGGTGTAAATTATCGATAGTCCATATCTCGGAAACTATAAGAGATAATGCAATTTGGCAACCGGCAATGTAATTAGCATGCCGAATATTACTTGGAATGTGAATTGGAACGAAATCGCCAATAGATAAGACCATTTTACAATTTGGGCCCAAGTTAGAAGCAGAGCCTAAGGTGTAAATTATCGATAGTCCATATCTCGGAAACTATAAGAGATAATGCAATTTGGCAATCGGCAATGTAATTAGCATGCCGAATACCACTTGGAATGTGAATTGGAACGAAATCACCAATAGATAAGACCATTTTACAATTTGGGCCCAAGTTAGAAGCAGAGCCTAAGGTGTAAATTATCGATAGTCCATATCTCGGAAACTATAAGAGATAATTCAATTTGGCAACCGGCAATGTAATTAGCATGCCGAATATTACTTGGAATGTGAATTGGAACGAAATCGCCAATAGATAAGACCATTTTACAATTTGGCCCAAGTTAGAAGCAGAGCCTAAGGTGTAAATTATCGATAGTCCATATCTCGGAAACTATAAGAGATAATGCAATTTGGCAACCGGCAATGTAATTAGCATGCCGAATATTACTTGGAATGTGAATTGGAATGAAATCGCCAATAGATAAGACCATTTTACAATTTGGGCCCAAGTTAGAAGCAGAGCCTAAGGTGTAAATTATCGATAGTCCATATCTCGGAAACTATAAGAGACAATGCAATTTGGCAACCGGCAATGTAATTAGCATGCCGAATATTACTTGGAATGTGAATTGGAACGAAATCGCCAATAGATAAGACGATTTTACAATTTGGGCCCAAGTTAGAAGCAGAGCCTAAG